>NW_021703784.1:8251927-8414466 GCF_005190385.1 Monodon monoceros | reverse complement strand
CTAGAGAGAAAACCCACACACCCACAACTAGAGAGAAAACCCGCACACCCACAACTAGAGAGAAAACCTGCACGCCCACAGCTAGAGAGAAGCCCGCAAGCCGCAACTAAGATCTGATGTAGCCAAAGAAATAAATAAATAAAATAAATAATAAATAAATCTTTTTTTTAAAAAAAAGATCTGTGTAAAGTTGGAGATTCTTTAAAAATCCTTGCCTGAGTTTCCTTGCAAAGAAAAGGTCTTTGGGCAAGCAAAAATTCTTCCTCATTTTGTGTCTCCTGCACATGGGCTGGTTTCCTCTCGTGCTGATAATCAGTAAAGCACTTGAAATGCTTTTTCTGCTTCCCTTCTGTCTGCTTAGGGGCAGCAGAACTGGTCTGGCTTGGGGCAGGGACTTCCTCTCCACAGGTTTGATTCCAAGCCCAGGTACGTGGCTCTTTGACAGCCTCTTTCTCTGCTAATGGATTTTGTTAACTGTTTGTCATTTGCTTATGCAAATCTACCTCTTTCTGCATTAAAATGAAGCCAATTATAAAGTGAAGTTTCACAATTAAACCACTTAGTGAAGGACATTAAGCGACCAGAAGGAATCTGGTAAAAATTTCAGCGATAATTACAAAGTGTTTCTGAAATGTGACTAAGTTCTAGGTTTTTCTTTAAACAAACATGCATACGTGCACATTTTCATATACGTACTGCACAGACACATGCACATATTTTCACACACCTGGTTTCCATCTTCTCACCAGGGGACTTGTTCTTGCTCCTTCTCTGGGTCTAAATTTTCCCCAAATAGAGGAAATTCCACCAGCCATCAGATCATGTCTGCAAAGTTCTTGGAAACCTTCCAAAAGAAATGGCCACTGGGCTAAGGAAGCTGCGGTGGGCAGGACGGTAGAAGAAGGTGTAATGGTTTTAATAAAGCCTCTTTTCCATCTTGGTGATTGATATATTTTGGCATTTGCTTCCCAGCTCTGCTGTAATAGACTGAGGAGCAGGAAATGGTGGGGATGTGGGATGGAGCAGTATTGATTGGTCTTTACAGGAAAGAGCCTTGCCTGATGACTGCAGTGCTGTGGCCACCAGAAATGAGACCTAGCTGTCCCAGGGAGAGGCTACCTTTCCTTATATTCATCCAGGCAAGGGGCATGGAGTCCAGGAACTTGGCGATGGATGAGGATAGATAAGCATCCACCTAAAACATGACTCTTTCTGGCATTTGAGGGAGCCACTCACACTGACTTTCCTCATAGCACCCACAATTTGAGGGTGGAAACCACAGTCTCCCTGGCTGGTGCAGGAGTAGGATGGGGAGGGTCTTTAAGAGGGAGAGGGTGATGGCATGCTGATGGCTTCAGGCTACACCTGTATCCAGGAATGGATCCAACTTACTTGGCAGCATGCTGCACCCTCAGACAGAATAAAGTAGAAGTGACTTTAGCCCAGACTCTGGAGCCTGATTGCTTAGGTTCAAAACCCAGCCCTGCTTCTTAATGCATGACCTTAGATGGGTTAATTAACCTTTCTGTACCTTGATTCCCCCATCAGTAACATGGAGATAACAGTACCTATTTCCTGGGATTGCTCTGGTAGTTATGCGAGTTGATATATGTAAAGAACTTGGAACGGTCCTGGCATATAGTAAATGCTATGTACATGTTGTTATTATTATCTGATGGTGGTGGATACCTGTGCTGGCATCCATGATTTATGGGTGGAAACTTAAGGGTACACATTGCTCTAATCAAACAGGGTCATCACAGCATTCGCCTTCTGCTGATGTGGAACACAGGGCTCAGGACTCAGCCTGTTAAATAATTCTTAGTACATCAGCCATCAGCTATGGGATTTCTCAACACTTTCTAGATTAATTTTTTTCTAAAAGCTTTTTTTTAAAAAAAAAGACCAAGTGCAAACATACAGAAATAAAGATAAATTAGACTGGAAATGATAGCTTCAGAGCCCAAAAAGTCCAACCAAGACAGGTATGTATTTGTTCAACAAACATAGAATTCCTACTATCTGTGAGATAGTTTCAACTGATGTGACAATTTCCATGTGTGAACCTGAACTCAATGTTGATGCATTGAGATGTGTAATCCCCCCTCTGCAGTGCCTTGATAGCTTTCCCATAACTGGAGATCCCGCTGCCTAGAACAATGTGTTCAAAACAGAAAATGGTTTATTAAAAAAAACACATTTGGGCTTCCCTGGTGGCGCAGGGGTTGAGAGTCCGCCTGCCGATGCAGGGGACACGGGTTCGTGCCCCGGTCCGGGAGGATCCCACATGCCGCGGAGCGGCTGGGCCCGCGAGCCGTGGCCGCTGAGCCTGCGCGTCCGGAGCCTGTGCTCCGCAACGGGAGAGGCCACAACAGTGAGAGGCCCGCGTACCGCAAAAAAAAACCCCAACACATTTGCCATGATATTTTTGTTGAAAACATTTATTTTTGAAATATAGTTTTATTTTCTTTCACAGACATGGGTGAATTTTCAGTTTTGACACATGAAGTGATCTGGGGGCCTATTTTTTTCCAATTGTAGGCCTTGACACCACGACTAATAGAAGTTGGCCGATTGGCAAGCAGGTACTAAGAAACCCACTACAAACTCCTAAAAGTTTAGAACTGGAAGGGACCCTAGAGGTCCTCTAGGTCATCTCCTTCATTTTAAAGATGAGCCCCGAAAGGTGTCACGGCTTTTGGAACCTGGTCTTTTGATTCCAAGTCCAGTGCTATTCTGCATACCATGAGCTTGTACGTCAGCCCTTTCCCTTCTCCAAATCTCCTTCTATTCTCAGGTTTGTATATTTGATAATTCCGCTCAAGTCAATGAAAATGCACTGAATATCTACTTGGTGCCAAGCATAGTGTTAGGTCCAGGACACAAAAATAAGATGTGGACCCCACCAAGGAGACCATAGTAGATGGTATTATCGTACCCAATTTGCTGCCTCTCCCTGTGCGAGGATTATACTTGTCTGTGCCATTGACATCAGACATAGTCATGTGACTTGCTTTGGCCAATGAAATTTCAGCAGAAGTGATATAAGTCACTTCTGAGCAGAGGCTTTTGGGGACATTTTATGGTCCCACACACATTTTCTCTTTCCTATCTGCCAGAAGAGTGGCATGTCCAGAATAGGGGTGCACCTCTAGCTGGGTCCCACCTGGAGAGAAGACATGGAGTGGAACCAGAGCCACAGCTGCCACATAACCTGATGGGAGATAAACCTTCATGCAGTGAGCACCTGAGATTCTGTGGTTGCTTATCCTGCAGTGTAACTAACATAAGCTGATGAATGTAGAGAAGATCGCAGGTTTGTTGGAGAGTTGGCTTATTTCCAACTGAAACACAGGGTGAGGGATGCTTTGCTAGATGTACACACAGAAGAGTCAGAAGTAGGCCAAAAGAGGGAAAAAGAGCTCTGGGGAAGAGGCATCAAGAAAGGCCTTCTAGAAGACGCAGTAGCTTAGAAGAGTTTTAAAGGTTGAAGCGAAGTTCATCATTTAGGGGCTTGGGATGTTTGTTTATTGAGGCATTCTAACCGGAAAGACCTGCATGCACAGACATGAAATATCTCGGAATGTCTGAGAATTGCCTGTAATGTCCACAATGGGGGGCCAGGATGAGATTTCTTAACCTTTGAAGCCTATTGGGTATATGCAGACACTCAGGTAAAAATGCATCATTTATTTTCATCAGAGCTTTGGTGCCAAATTTTCATCTGATCTCACACCCTGAGGATCTAAGATGGACTGCGTGTGAGCCATAGAGACCCTATTTCAAATATTTAATTTTAATCAAAGAATACATGTACATAGTTTGGAAATCAACAGTTGCCTTGCTTCACTCCTTCACACTCCCATTCTCCAGGGCAATCACCCTCAGCTCTTACAGCTTATTTCTCTTTTGAATATATTGCCATGTTTTAAAATAATATCCTGTATTGCTATTTCTTGATTTACTAATTTTAGAAATTGTATATTGACTTTCTACCATGGTAGATGAGAACTTAGCTCTCCCACACCGTTCTCCCCCAATTTCATCCCTACACTTCCCCTCCTTCTATCTCTCCAACATAAATTTTCTTTTTTGGTAAATTGATATTTGTGTTTATATACTAATGACTATGCAAATATTATTTATTCCTGAGTCAAGTAGTGTGCTGTGATCATGTGTCCTCTTTTGTAGAGCTCTTTGGGTTTTTTTCCTGTAGTTAATAATTTCCTCCTTTTTTATTGACGTGATGTTCAAATGTACTTATAATCAATTTCTTTCAAATGGTTTAACAATTCTGCTACGTACCTGTCAACACTGTGCTCCATACGTTCAAACCCATCTGTTCCATTTTTTTCCCTATAGATACCCCTCTAAGAACTTTCTGTTTTTCTGCTCCAATCTGGATTGACTGCTCTTGGAATTGAAATAGTGGATAGCTGTCATCTTGAGATTTCCCTTTATCATCTTTTTGAATATTTTCTCTACTGCCTTCTCATGTTAGATCCCCTATTTACTGAATCCTCCATCTTTTTATCATCTAACTTTACTAAGCCCCATCTTCCAATAACTTCTTAAGAATGAGTGCTTGGGAGGTAATTGTCTTGAGTCATTGGCTATCTGAAAATATCTCTATACTACTCTGGTATGTGACTGATAATTTATTTGAATATAGAATTCTGGCTTAAAAAATATTTTCTGGGCTCCCCTGGTGGTGCAGTGGTTGGGAGTCCGCCTGCCGATGCAGGGGACACGGGTTCGTGCCCCAGTCCGGGAAGATCCCACATGCCACGGAGAGGCTGGGCCTGTGAGCCACGGCCGCTGAGCCTGCGCATCTGGAGCCTGTGCTCCGCAACGGGAGAGGCCACAGCACTGAGAGGACCATGTACCGCAAAAAAAAAAAAAAAAAAAATTTCTTTCAGATTTTAGAAAGTATTTTAAAATTCTGATGTTGTTTTTGAAGAAGGTTGATGTTTTCTTATTCATGTTTCTTTTACCTGTTTTTTTTTCTTTTTAGAAACTTTTATTTATTCCTCATGATTTAAAATGTCATAATGATGATGGTGGTGGGCATTGATTGGTATATATCTTTTTCTCATTCTTTTGTGCAGGGCTAATCAGGACACTAATTCTTTGTTTTTCTCCTGGTCATCTCTTTTTCCTTTTGCTTCCTCCCTCTTTGCAAGATTTCTTCAGTTTTGTCTTCTAAACTTATGAGTTTTGGACAAATATTTAATTATATTTTTAATTTAAAAGAGGCTTTTAAATTTTTTTTCCATTTTCATTGTAATCTCTTCTTGTTTTATGAATACAGCCTTTCCCTTTATCTTTCAGCATTGGTGTTATTGCTCCTTTTGAACTTTTCTTTTGTTCCTTGCAAACTATCAACTTAGATCTCCTTTTTCTCCTGTTTGCTTGCTTCTTTTTTCACATTTGAGGCTTTCTTTAAATAACTGATGGATCTCAACTGTTTATTCATATTTAAGAAAGAGGCACTAAAAGTTGATTTTGGAAGATTGTTTTGTAAGTGCCAGAGTTTGTTGACTGATGGGCTTCAAGTAGGGTAATGGGGTGGAAAATGAATCTTTTTATTGAGGGAGCTTGGGATATCACTAACTGGAGTTCTCTCTGGGGCTGTTCAGTTCTTCAAAGTAGAATCTTCCAATCTACTGGTTGGTGGTATGGGAGAGTTGCTAGCAAGGCCAGGGAAAGGACTAAAGGTCACCTCTCCTTAATCCTCTTCACCTTCCACCATACTTGGTGTTCCCAAGTCCAATATTGTTCTTATTTAGTTTCTCCAAAGGGAAAAACCTCTTATTTCCTGGAGGATAAAGGGCATGGCTGACTGGCCGGGTGGGGAGAGTGAGGACCCCTTCTATAGACAGACTTTCCACTGATGCCTTCTGTCCAGCCAGGCATTCGACCCCAGCCCTGAGGTGCTTGGTGCCTCCAAGGGCTGAACCTTTCAGGGCTCTGCAGGGTGGATTCGCCCTCCTCACACACCCTTGGCTTGTGATTCCTCTCTCTGTTGAGCCAGTTACCACTCTTCGCTCTTCATTCTCTTAAAAAAATAATTCTGAAACTCTCTAATCCTCCTTCTAGGAAAATCCTCTAGTTTTCCTTCTTGCATTCTTGTGCTTGGTTAGAACCTTCGTAGTTTCTAGAGGGTAGGTTGGTTAGGCTTCCCTGGGGTGATGCCTCTACAATGGCGAAGAAGGTGGTGGGTGGCCTGCTATCTGTCTGTGTCTCACAGATCCTCAGTTCCCCTTGTTGGCTCCTCTTCTTTGTGCTGTCCCTTGAATGTTGGTGTTCCTCAGGCTTCTGCCTCGCAAGGACTCTTGCTGTCCCTGTAGCATAAGCCAAGGACTAGGGGTAGGTTCACGGTCTGCTCTGCAGCCCCTTCCTCTCAGCTCACAGCCTGGTTTTGGCTCCTGAATTGGAGAAGGAAGCAGAGAAGATGGAGGAGCCAGGGCTGGTCTTTGCCAGCCGCTCAAGGCCCCTGGGCCTCACCTCCTTTGGTCCTACCTTGGTGCTTGTCTGGTCTTAAAATGTTTTTTCGTGACCCCAAACAGGAGGGGGCTCCCAGACTCACCCAATTATACCAGCCTCAAGGGAGGGCAGGGATGTAGGGAACACCCCCCTTTTTCCTGGTCCAACTCTGCCACTCGTTCCAAAATGAGTCAGGCACCACGCTGGGGTTAGAATTATACTTGTGAGCAAAGCAGACTGGATCCTACCTGGATCTTATCATCTGGTGGCAGGAAATATACCAATAATAATAACAAAACAAAAACACTCCACTCCGTAGTACGGAAGCCCCGTGTGTCACTGCTGAGCTCCCATTTCTCAGGCCTGGAATGGGAGGGTGAGGGGAGCTCATGGGAAGCAGGGGGCTTTTGAGTATGTGGCCATTACACACAACACTGTTTCATGTCTACATGTCATTTGTGTGTTGGCTTTTCTTCCCTTGTCGTTTTGGCTAATTCCATTTGTTCTTTAAAACTGTTCAGGAAGCTCTTCCTCTGCAAAGTCCTCCCCGACCCTTCCCCCCGCCTCCCCCCGCCCCCAGCATTAACACACTCCTCCTAACGCCTCCCTCCTTGGTATAGTCAATGGCATCCTGGGTTAAGCGCTGCTTCAGGGGCTGAGGGCACAGTATGGGGAGACCCTGAGCAGGGTGTGGGGACATGGCAGCTTGGGTGGAGTCCCAGCTCTCCCACACACTGCTTTGGCTTCGGGCAAGTGAATTAACCTCCCTGAACCTCAATCTTCTCATCTGTAAAATGAGGATAATAAAATCCACCACGAAGCGTGATGGTGGAGATGAAGTGACTACAGTGCATAACAGGAGATATAATTGACCCTCAGATATTGGTTCCCCCTCCTTTCTCCTTTTAAGGAGCTTCCAGTCTAATGAGGGGAGAACAGCAAGCAAATCAATAAATGCGATTTGTCACAGGTGCTGTTATAAAGGATAATGACGTGCGTGCCATTGATTTATGAGTCCCTCCCTCTCCCTCCACTCGACTGTGAGCTCCCTGAGAGCAGGCTTTGCCCCAGCACGGAGCACAGTGCCTGGCACTCAGGGTTGCTCAGTAAACATTTGAGTGAACGAACTCAGAATGACTCCTGATCACAGTGATGGTTAGAGCCATGCCCAGCGGTGCTTTCCACCCCACGCCCCCAAGACCTGTTCCTACCTCAGAGGAAGGACAGTTATGGTTTGCCAGCCATCTGGGTGAGAACCTTCCATCCTCACTAGCGGCTAAGTTTTCCAAACATTATCAACGTTTGGGACATGAGTATCCGCCACTCCTCTTGGATGGTGAGAATGAGTGGACACAGGGATGAGGGATGACCCATCCTGGGTCCTCCTGTGGGACACACCTCTCTCAGCCTCCCTCTCTCTGGGCATCCAGACACACAGACCTCCCTCCACCAGCTTATCCATCCTCTCCAAATGAGTCTGTCTCCCAAGAACCAAACATTTTCTCTCCCTGGCCCTGACTTGAAATGAAAGGACTTAGCCCGTAGACAGTTTTACGGTCCTGCGCCTTCCATTCCTCTTGTCGAGTCATTGCGCTGGTGAGAGCCCAACCCAGGCTCTGATTTATACAGCTCTCCCAGGCCCTGGTGGATTCGGAGTCTGGAACAGTAAGACAGAGCTATCCATCACCCCTCTGCTCAGATCTCCCTGGACTCATTGGGAAGGAAAGAGGGGTGGGTGGCAGAGAAGACAGCCGCAGGGGTTCTGCCCAGAGAGCATTTGTCACATTGATCGAAGGCGCAGGGCAAGAGTGGGGCGGGGGGAGTGGAGGCTTTTTATCTCACCCCAAGCCTACCCTGTGACAGCAGGGATAGAGTAGAGTGGGAGAGGGGTGAGAACACACATGGGGGAGGGACGGGAAGGGAATTAGAGCTCAGAAGGCTGCCGGTGACCACCAGTGTGCTACTCCCACCTGCTCCAACTCAGAATGCGGCAGCCCCTGGTCCAGCTATGATGGACCACCACCAGCTTATCCATACTATTTGTACCATCCTATAGCACGGTGCCTGCCGCATGGTAGTCATGTAGCAAAGATACATACTTGCTGACTGACTAAGCCTCCCTTTCCTCCTTACTCCCTTACCTGATCTCAGGGTCAGGGACCATTCTTAGAAGTCCTCGCACACGTGTGTGTGCTGCCTCTGTGCTTCTGTGGATGCGTGGATGTGTGTCCTACACATTCAGCTGTGATGAGTATGTGTGTGTGTGCCGCACACATGAGTAAGAACTTTCTGAGAGTCAAGATTCTTAAATTCTAGAGTGGATGACCCAAGGGAAACCGTGGCTTTGGCTTCTATGAGGAATTTAATTATCTAAGCCCGGGGCTGGAAGGGGTGCCTCTCTGCCAGGAGGGAAGGGAGTGGGTGGGGTACCCTCTCATGGCCTTCTCTACTTTCTGACCCCTGGTCAGCCAAGGCAGGAGGGGGCTGCTATGTGGTTATCACTTGTAAACAACTTGAAATCTTCATTGCTCCCAAGATCCCCACCTTCTGGTCTTGGGGATCACTTCCTAGGAAACATTGTGATTGGAGAAGTGACTGCCTCTACCACTACCCAAGCAGAGGGAAGGCTGCAGCGCACCGTGTGTGCCACTTCTGGCCGCAGGCAGACTCTGGGGAGAGCATTTGTTTGTCAGGAAATTAGAGGCTTTGTTCAATGTCAGGAAAAGAAAATCGACGCCCAAATTTAGGAGCTGAAGAAAAGAGAATTCAAGAGCTGCGGGGTGGTTGTGGCTTTGTTGTGTCTTTTTTTTTTTTTTTAATTTATTTTTAGCTGCGTTGGGTCTTCGTTGCTGCGTGCGGGCTTTCTCTAGTTGCCGCGAGTGGGGGCTACTCTTCGTGATGTTGCGCGGGCTTCTCATTACGGTGGCTTCTCTTGTTGCAGAGCACGGGCTCTAGGCGCGCAGGCTTCAGTAGTTGTGGCACGCGGGCTTAGTTGCTCTGCAGCATGTGGGATCTTCCCAGACCAGGGATCGAACCCGTGTCTCCTGCGTTTGCAGGTGGATTCCTAACCACTGTGCCACCAGGGAAGGCCCTTTGTCGTGTCTTTTTGTTTTAGTGCTGCTGAAGCAATAGCATGTAATGGCCTGAGGGCCGCTGCCTCCCTGTGCCTGGGAAGTTGGCTGACCTTAGGAGAAGCCAAGGGTGGCTAATGAGTCATTAAGAGTCTTTATCAAATCAGGATTATAATCCATCTCAACATGCAGGGGAAAATGTTTCAAATTATCTACTTTCTTAATTGCAACTCAAAGATTTGGCAGGGAATTGTCATGAGAGATAACGTCTGGAAATTGATGGATTGTGTGTCTAAGCTTCCATAGCTTAATAGCTGGAGAATTCATACACACACGTGTGCATACGCTCACACTAATCCTCGGATGCACAAACACCCCTGCTACGCATACAGATTCAGGATCCTACCGAGACAGACACACACACACACACGGTTACGTCTGCACGCAGTACATCAAGCCATCAGCATTTATTAGGCCATTCAAATAGGCTGAGGTTGCTACCAAATGCTGCGAGATTGGGAAGAACAAGATACAATATAAAAGAAACACTCCTTGCTTCTAAGAAGTTCGAAATCTGCTTGGGGAGCTAATGCATACATATTTGAAATTTAAGAACACGTACAAAGTGCCATTCCATTGCATACTACTGTAGTGGACATGTGAGCATACGAGTTCAGAAGGTTCCAGGACATGGGTGTCCGAATTAAGTAGAGTTTCTGGAGAGGATGAGTTTTGACTTGAGTGTGGCCTTTCCCACTGCACGCTGTGATAGCTGCCAGTGGGGTGTAAAGAAGAAGAAGCCAAGCTGAGTCTGTCTAGAGGACCTGCAGCCAAGCAGTGACACAGTATGTCTGCAGAATCTCCAGGGAAGGGTGGGGCTGGATGACAAACTGGTTTGGTTGGAGAATCCAAGCTGACTCATACTGGCCCCATTTCGTCAGGAGGAGAGATTTGAAGCTCACCCCTTCCTTGCCCCTCCTACCCGGCCTCACTTTCTCTGCCTGCAGAATGGGAGAGGGATCTGAAGACAGAGTTAAGCTTTCCACCTCTCTCTTGGCCCCCGAACAAGATCGCTGTGCATTCAGGGAGGGTGATTCGTTCATCTTTATAGTCCAAGGGCTTAGGATGTGCCTGGCCAGCCTGGATGCTGAATGGGAACCAATGAGCTGGCACGTTTCTTAGTGGCTCTCAGTACACACATGCTGAAGAAGAATGAATGAGTGAGTGAATGAGGGAGTGAACATGTATGCTTCTGAAGAAGCAATGCAGGACCGTGGTTTGGAGTGTGGGTTCCAGAGGCAGCCCGCCTGAGTCCACCCCTGGTGACAAGTTACTCTCCTTACCTAAGTAAGCTTCACGGGAGTGCTGTGGGGATCTCATGAGACATTGCATGTTGAGCACTTTGCATGGAGTATGGCACTGAGCAAATAATCAATACATATTGGCTATTATTATTATTGGCGTCGCCTGCTTTTGTTCTCTGCTGAGCAAACCATGCTCCCCGTGCTGGGTAAGTTGGGTATCTTGCTCTCTCACTAGACCACTCTTCTTCACCCTCCCCCTACAACGCGATGAGACATGACCAGCTTCTGCCAGGGCTGTGGCCTTCCCCCTTTCCCAGAGCTGTTGCTTGGTTCTCTGAGCCCTGCAGTCAGGCTGCTGTAGGTCCCAGTCACCAGAACGAAGATGGGTGTCCAACCATGCACAGTCCTCAGCTCAGGAGGGCTTAGAGATTGGCTGCAGCATCAAAGGCAACAAATATGGATAGGGTCATCCCTGGAGACAGGGTAGGGATGGTCCATTGGATGGGTGGAAGAATGCAGGACAGATCTGTGAGGGGTGGTGATGATGAGGGTGGTGAGGGTGTGGATGGAGTCAAGGGAGAGGACGGTGAAAGCAGAGGTGAGAGTTGTGATGGTGATGAGGTGGTTGAAAAGGATATGGGGGATGAGAGGTTCAGGGCTGGGTCCTCCAGTACAGGTAGGAGAAGAGATCTTTGCTTTGGAGAGAGTAGATGTTTCAAAACTCCATGTAACCCTGGGGGCAGAGGAGGGGAGATCTTAGCAACTTCTGCAGTCTGAGGGAGGAGGCACTGAATGTCCTGCTGGCCTCCGCCCACCCCATCACCCTTCGGCTGGTCCTGGGTGGTGTTGGCAGGAAGCAAAGTAGATTGAAGAGCTGGTGAGCCTGAGTGATACATGATCAATGATAAAGGTTTCAGCATCTAGACACAGTTTATACCAGGGCAAAACCGAAGCCCAGAAAAGAGGCTTTAATAAAAATTGAATGCAAGTCACATAATAATTTAAAATTTTCTAATAGCCACATTAAAAAGGTAAAAGAAACAGGTGAAATATTTTAATAACCTATTTTGTTTAATTTAGTGTATCCAGAATACTACCATTGCAATATCTCATACATATAAAATAATTATCAATAAATATTTTACACCCTTTTGTATACTGTCTTCTGAATCCATTATGGGTGTTACACTTACAGCACATCTTAATTGCACAGTTGCATTTCAAGTGCTCAGTAGCTTCTGGTGGCTAGTGGCTGCCATGTGGGACAGCACGGCTTTGTATCTTCCTTTCTCAACTTTTTGAGACCAAATTCTTGGGATGCCGTTTTTGGAAATCATCATAGCATTTTACAGTCCAGGTATCCTCTCTCTCAACAGTCCTCTTGCTCAGTTCTTTCAGACTGGCCGTGATACTGCCCACTCCTTGCTGGAACCTGGAAAGAAATGAAGAATTACTCCAAACTCCTCTCTTTCCTTTCCTGCTTCCCACAGACTCTCTCATCTGGAGCTACGGCCGCAGCTCCCTTGAGAGTGTATATATTCTATATTCGTGTGTGTGTGTGTGTGTGTGTGTGTGTGTGTGTTAGGGGCAGGGATTGGCAGAATAAGGCAAGGGCGGGAGACAGTGCTTGAAGAATCTTTCCAAATGTACATCGGCACCATAAGAAAGATGGGTTTTTTTTTTGCAAGGCTTTGGGGACTATATTGCTCCTATATTAGAGAAGCTGGTTAGAGACATGACCCAATTAGCTGCCTATCTGTGCCCAGAGGACAGGTTGCAGCCCCCATGCTTCAGAGGGTGGGAGTTGAATGGAATGGAATACCCAGAGAGGCTTTCACAGGGTAAAAAAAAATGAATCAGAGACGTACAAGGGGCCTCGACATCCCCACTTCCAACTCGGAGCTCAATCCTGGAGCCCTACGTTTCAGAGGATTTATAGCATCTGAATTTTCACTGCTCTGGTCCGCAAACCCAGTCTCCGAGGGACATTGCTTCATGCATTTAATCAGGAATGGGATCTTCCTCACTTGGCTCTGGCTGCCCAGAGCACCGCAGTCCCACCTGGTTCCAGGGTCAAGACGGGGCCTTAGGTAAAGAGTAAGCACCCCTTTCCTCCTTTCCTTGTTCCCATTATCTGTGTTTACAGCCTCAGAACCTGTCACAGCATTCTCAGTAAACGCTATCTTCCATCCTCAGGCCAATTAAATAAGCTTTATAATAAAGGCTCAAGCAGGTGCTGTGGAAACCCTGGGAAAGGGCCATTAAATCTAATGGCTCTGTTTATTAGAGAGCCTCCCACGTGCCAGGGACTGTGCTGAGTGCTTTGCCTTCATGATTTCACCTAATCCCCATGGGCTCAAGAATTGGATACTATTATCATCCTCATTTCACGAGAGCAGAAACAGAGACTTGGAGAGCGTCAGGAACTTCCCAGACACTGGGCTACTTAGTGACAGGGTGGAGATTTGAGCCAGGTCCCTGAGATTCCAAAGCTAGTGCTTTCTGCCGGGGAATCCAAGGAAATTTTGAAAAGAGGTGATATTTCAGTTAAGTCTTAAGAGCAGATAGAACTTTGGAAGGTAGGGGAAGAGGGAAGGAAAAGTCAAGGCTGAAGACACAGCATGAGCAAGTGCGGGAAGGGTTGGGAGCGTGTGGTGTGTTCTGTTATCCACGAGCGCCAGGGGTGGCTAGGATGCAAGTGTCCAAGCCTCTCCATCACAGTGGCTTTTTAAAAAAATTAATAAACTTTATTTTTCAGAGCAGTTTTGGGTTCACAGCAAAATTGAACAGAAAGTACGGAGATTTCCCCTATACTTCCTGCTCCCCCCCACACGAACAGCCGCCCGCATTATCAACATCTCCCATCAGAGTGGAACATTTGCTCTAACTGAGGAACCTCCACTGCCACGTCATCATCCAGAGTCCGCAGTTGGCAATAGCGCTCACTCTTGGTGTTGTACATTCTGTGGGTTTGGATAAATGTATAATGAGCATGTATTCATCATTAGAGTATCATACAAAGTATTTCACTGCTTTACCTATTCATATCCCTCCCCACCCTCTAAGCACTAGCAACCACTCATCCTTTTACTGTCTCCACAGTTTTGCTTTTCCAGGAAGTCATATAGTTGGAATCATTCAGTATGTAGCCTTTTCAGGTTGGCTTCTTTCATTTAGCAATACGCATTTAAGGTTCCTCCGTGTCTTCTCATGGCTTGATTGCTTATTTCTTTTTAGTGCTGAATAATATTGCACTGTCTGGATGTACCACAGTTTATCTGCTCACCTACTGAAGGACATCTTGGTTGCCTCCAAGACTTGGGAACTATGAGTAAAGCTGCTGTAGACATCTGTGTGCAGGTTTCTGTGTGGACGTAAGTTTTCAGTTAATTTGGGTAAACACCAAGGAGTGTAATTGCTGGATCATACAGTAGGAGTATGTGTACTTTTGTAGAAACCATCAAACTGTCTTCCAAAGTTGCTGCACCATTTTGCGTTCCCACCAGCAATGAGAGAGAGTTCCTGTTGCTGCACAGCCTCATTCCCATTTGCTGTTTTCAGTGTTCCAGATTTTGGGCATTCTAGTAAGTATTCAGTGGTATCTTGCTTTAATTTGCATTTCCCTGATGACATATGATGTGGAACACCTTTTCATATGCTTACTTGCTATCTGTATATCTTCTTTAGTGAGGTGTCTTTCATATCTTTTGCCATTTTCTAATCAGGTTGTTCATTTTCTTAATGTTGAATTTTAAGAATTTTTTTTAATACATTTTGGATAACAGTCCTTTACCCAATGTCTTTGCAAATATTTTCTCTCCGTCTGTGGCTTGTCTTCTCATTCTCTTCATGCAGCAGTTTTAACAATACAGATTCCCAGGCCCTTCTCTAGACCAGTTTTCTCCGAGGATGGAACCAGGAACCCTGAACTATAGAGAGGTTCCCCAGGGGATTGTCATGCAGGAAGTCCATGGGCAGCACTTGGAACCACTGAAGGTGGAGTTGTGAGGTGTAGGTAGGAATACAGGAGATGAGCCTGGAAGGTGGACAGGGCCAGACGAGGAGGAGAGGATTGTGAATGCCATGCTGAGGAATGCGGCACTGAAGGCCATCCTTTTTATTATAAGGCCCACTAAACATTTTAGACTGAATCTTATAAGCAATGGAAAGTGACTGAGGATTTTGAGGGGAAGCCAAGGTGTGAGACAATCTTTGATTTAGGAAGAACATTCTGGTGATAGTGTATAGGAAGTACTGGGCATATTGGAGGCATTAGACCAGTTAGAAAATCATCAAAATACTCCAGGTGATGGGTGATAAGTCCCTCAACTGGACTGGGGCAATGACAGAGAGATAAATTCCATTCCATTCAATTCAACAAGTATTTCTTTAACATGTTTTCTGGACTGAGCACTGTACCAGGTTCTAAGGATTTTAAGATGAAATAAGATACTGTCCCCAGGGCTTCCCTGGTGGCGCAGTGGTTGAGAGTCCACCTGCTGATGCAGGGGACACAGGTTTGTGCCCCGGTCTGGGAAGATCCCACATGCTGCGGAGCGGCTAGGCCCATGAGCCATGGTCGCTGGGCCTGCGCGTCTGGAGCCTGTGCTCCGCAACGGGAGAGGCCACAACAGTGAGAGGCCCACGTACCGCAAAAAATAAATAAATAAATAAATAAATAAAATAATAAAAAAGATACTGTCCCCATCCTCAAAGATCGCACAATCTATCAAGATTCATCAAAAATAATTAAGTTGAGAATAAAGGAAACAAGCATGTGGACAGTGTTATGGACTGAATTGTGTCTCTCCTAGACCCACGTGTTGAAGTTGCACTGTGACCACATTTGAAGATAAGCTTTAAGGTAATTAAAGTCAAATGAGGTCATAAGCGTGGACCCCTAATCCAATAGGATTGGTGCCCTTATATGAAGAGGAAGAGACACCAGAGATCATTGTCTCTCTCTGGTGCACACAAAGGAAAAGGCCATGTAAGGACACAGCAAGAAGGTGCCATCTGCAAGCCAGGAAAAGAGGTCTCACCAGGAACTAATCCCACTTGGCACCTTGATCTTGGACTTCCAGCCTCCAGAACTGTGAGAAAATAAATGTCTGTTGTTTAGGCCACCTAGTTTGTGGTATTTTGTTATGGCAGGCCAAGCAGACTAATACAGACAAGTCTTAAATTTGTATTCATAGGGTGATACAGACAGGATTCAGTTAGGCCATTGATTATATACGTCTAGGGCTCAGAGGGGACAACCTGGGCCGCTGTTAACTGCTTACACTAAAGACAAATCAAGTGCAGATACAGTGAGAACATGGCCCAGAACCACGCCTTAAGAACGCCAACATATAAGAGGATGGCTAGGATCGGTAGGAACTCCTGTTTGGTTCTAATGTTGACGGGTTGGTGACTTACATGACATGTGTGCCCCTCTCCATCCTCTTCTTCATTCTCAGAAGGATGATGGGGGAGAGATGGGAGAATATCTGAAGTGAATTCTACAGACTTAATTTCCACTCTATCGCTTCTCTACTCACCGACAAAGCCAACATTTAGATATGGAACTCATGGAATTTGACATATTGTCGATTCACTTTTTCATTAATTATTTACTAGCCATGTCTTCTGTTGGATTCTTGTATTATTATTATTTAATGTTTTATGTATTGGTGCTTTGCCTTCTTCAACAAGAATGGAAGCTCCTAGAGGACAGGAGCTGGTACTTGAACTTCTTTGCTTCTGCCCTTTATCCTTAGCTCTAGCACACAGCTGAGCTTCCAGGGGGTGCAGGAGAAATATTTGCTTTGAATGATTATAAGAAGAATGGTTACATTTAGATAATCATTTCTTAAAAAAATTTATTTATTTTATTTATTTATTTTTGGCTGCATTGGGTCTGCATTGCAGTGCACGGGCTTCTCATTGTGGTGGCTTCTCTTGTTGCGGAGCACGGGCTCTAGGCATGGGATTCAGTAGTTGTGGCACGTGGGCTCAGTAGTTGTGGCTTGTGGGATCTAGAGCGCAGGCTCAGTTGTTATGGCGCACGGGCTTAGTTGCTCCGCGGCATGTGAGATCTTCCCTGACCAGGGCTCGAACTCGTGTCCCCTGCACTGGCAGGCGGATTCTTAACCACTGTGCCACCAGGGAAGCCTGAGGTAATCATTTTTTTAAGCTTTTGCAAATTACAAAGATAGTCAAAGCAAGATATATTTATTTAAAATTACAATGTGCATTTTAAAGCCTCAATAGGGTATTAGTAGAATTCACAGTATATAAGAACACTCTAAAAATGAATAGCTCATGGCAATGGATCTCCTGTACCAAGAAAGAGATGGGCACCGAACTAGATTTCAGAAAATGAGGGGTGTGACAAGTGTGAATCAGTGATGCACGGCTGTTGCCTGCAGTACTATTTACGGCTCACTGACACCTCTCTGATGGGGTTAAGTATTTACATTCAGCCTGATTCTCCCCTCTGACTCTGCAAGCTACAGCAACTCACTAGGAGTCCTGGGAAAGAGAGAAAACCCTCTCTCCAGGCGTCCTGGGCCAGGGCAACTGGATCTCCCCTCCCCCTCCTGTATCTGAAGAGGGCTTCCCTCTGAGAGTTTATGGCAGCCTGACCTCCAGCCTCTGGGTTGGAGAATCTGGCTGCTTCTGTACTACATAAAAAGGGCAAGTGCATTCATTATTATTATATTATTATACAATGTATAATATATAATAGCGATTATGCTGTCAGCAGCCAGAGTTTCTGACCACAGATCAGAGGCTGGGGTGACATGAATACACATAGTGAAGTCTTCGGAGGTTCTGTGTGAAGGTGAGAGCATTGAACTCCGTCTACGATGGGGGCTCCAGTGAAGTTTCTTCCACAGGCAACTTTGGAAGTTAAATCTGGGGGGGACTGGGAGGATCTGGAAAAACAGTATTTGCTGTATCTGGGATGTGATTCAAAATAGGTCTCAACTGTCTCCTCTGAGCCACAGCTAATGGTTCTCATCCGTGCCCGTGAGAAGGCAGACAAGGAATGACCCAGAGGCCTGGAAAGAGCAAAGGGGCAGCCTTCAACTTCTTGGGTCAGATTCTTTACCCAAAACCTGGCCTGCTTGGATTTCACTTTCTGCTTTCCTTGCTTACATCAGTGTCTTTGTCTAGGCCCCCTGCCTGGTCTGGGGTCAGCGGATCGATCGCTGCCTGACTGTGGCTGAAATGGCTCCCCTACAGGGAGCAAGAAGCAAATTTCATGGGGGAAGAAGGGGTTCTCTTGTCCATTTACGCAGAGGGCCATGTGCTAAGTTGTGGAAGCAAGCAAGCCTGCATCTGTAGGTGGCTGGGTGTCTCCACCTGGCACTCACTTAGTAGGACCGTAACCTTTGTGGCATGAAAGAAGGCACATGTCTGACCACACATGCTTGCGTTGGTCTTCCTCCTAGAAGGCACTTAGGTGAATTCCCCCCCGCCCCCCCGGAAATCACCCTGGCAGGGCCAGGCTGAAACCGCCCAGCCGGCCTCCCTCTTTATATTACACCACCCGACCCCCAGACCTCTGCGACTTTTTAGAATAAAAATAGCAGTGGCTTAAAACAGGCCTGCCCGGCATTTGCAAAGAGGTGATTTACTGACAAAGCCTCTGCACCTTTTTATCTGTCCCTCTGCCCCACCGTCGCAGTCACCCCTCGGTGAACCAAACGCCCCAGGAAGCCCAGAGCACAAAGCTCTTGAGACTAGGAATAACTAACCAGAGTGTCACCTGAGCAACTTTTCTGGGGCCAGGGTAATGAGAATTATTCAAATGCAATCATAAAAATGAGGCCAGCCAGGCAGGAATGGGGTAGGGGTGGGGGAGGAGTGGTGGTGGAGAGAAAGATTTCTTGCCAGTTTTAAGTTTCATAATTTCTGGGGAGTTCTCTTGGGGTCCACAGAAAATTTCACCTCATCTCCAGCCCCTGAGCCCAGGATGTCTTGAAACTCAGCCTCGGGTGTTTGCCGAGGAGGACTTGGCCTGGGGGGCGAGGGCAGAGTTCCCGAGCTCCTTGGGGGTCCGCCGCGTTCCTGTGTCCGAGGCACCCTCGCAGTCTGTCTCTCCAGCGCTCTGCTGCCTCCCAGGCCGCTGGAGCAGGCCCGCGCCCGGCGTCTTAGGAAAGCCTCCAGCAGAGGGAGACACTCCAGCGGCTGCTCCGACTTGGAAGCGGCCGGGGCCGGGAGTGGGGGTGGGGGTGGGGGGTGGGGGGGGGAGAAAGGGGGAGTTTGGAGAGGGGAGGTGTGTGAAGGGGGGGGCTCCGGGGGGCGGGTCCCTGTGCCGCTGACGTCCCGAGCAGTGCTGGGAAGTATAGGCTGTGTTGTCACGCCGGTGTCAGTCTGATGAAGATTGGCATCAGGTAAGCTGTCATTCATTTCCATGTCAGAGACGCTTTTGCAGGCGGCGGCGGCGCGGCGGCGGCGGCGGCGGCGGCGGCGGCGGCGGCGGCTGCTGCTGCTGCTGCGGGCGGCTGCCTCAGAGCGCGTGTGTTTTATTCCAGTCCCCAAGCCAGAGTATTATTCATTGCGACAGGGCAAGGAGGAGAGAGGGAGAGAGGGAGGCAGCAGGGAGGAGAGAGAGGGAGGCAGCAGGGAGGAGGGAGGCAGAGAGCAGCGAGGGACGGCGGGAGCGTGCAGAGAAGCTGGGGAAGCGCCGGGAGAGCGCGGAGCGAAGCAGCGCGAGTGGCGGCGAGGCCGGGGACTGAGGCGGCCGGAGCCGCGCGGCCCGCCCGCGCCCGGGCCCGGCCAGCGCGCAGCCCCGCCGCCGCCGCCTCTACCCGCTCGGGCCGGTGGCCGGGCGCGCATTGTCCGCGGGTGCGAGGAGCGGGGCTGCCGACTCGGACCGCCGCGGGCCCAAGACACCGTAGCGGGCGGGCGGGGAGCTGCGAGCTGGGAGCGCCGGGGACCCGAGTAGGGACATGCGCGCGGGCCGGAGCCCCGGTGCGGGCAGCTCGGGGCTGGGCGCTCCGCGGGCGAGGCTGGGAGCGGCGGGCCGGTTCCAGGTTCGCTTTCTTTCTCCCGGCTTCGGGCGCCCTTTGGGCCGGCGCTTACTCTGCGCCAGCAGCTTGGGGCTGCCTTCGAGGGGCTGGAAGCGGGAGCAGCCCCAGACTCGGGCCGGGTGCCTGGAGTCCGGGAGCCGCGGCCGCGTCCCGCCAGGCCTGGGGAGCCAGGGTGGGGGTTCGCAGGCGGATCCGTGGGGAGAGCGGAGCACAAGCTGTGGGCCAGGCAAGCTGGGATCGCAGGGGCCGGGCTCAGGGACCCTACCCGCGAGAGGAGCCATAATTTGTAGGGTTGCTGGCGGATTGTTGGGAGTCTTTGGCGAGGTGTGGGGAGGCGCAGGGGCCCAAGGCGAGGTTCGGGAATAGGGAGCCCTCCTGGCTGTAGAACGGGGGCATGAGTTCGTAAGAGGGGGGGAAAGGAAAGCGCCCCAAAGCAGAGAGCCGAGGGGGATGGGGCAGGGTCCCGAGTCTGCAGCGCAAAGTTTGCGTTTCTTTCGGGTTAGGCGTGCGGGGTTCTCCCGACTCCAGATCCTGAGGAAGAAACGAGCAAAGCGTGCCGCCTTTTCCGGGGGCTCTCAGCGGGAGAGCCCGAGGTTCCGGCGCGGTGGGGAGAGCCGGGCTAGGACTGGGAGTGGGGCGGGGGGTGGGGGGCGGTTGTGCATTAGGGCTGGGCTTCAGGGCCAGGCTAGAGTTTGGGATTTTAGGAACCGAGCTGTTTTCAGAAGCGGGATCGAAGGGCCGCTCAGTAGCTTAGGGATCGAATCTGTGCCCCGGCCAGAGCGGGGTGGGGTGGGGGCGTCTGGAGTTAGGGGCCCGGGGTTACATCTGAGCCTGGAATCGGAGGAACTGGTGGCGTTTTTAGGATTTAGCCAGGGGTTCACGGCTTTGGTGGGGGTGGGGGGGTTGAAGCAATTGGAATTTGGGGAGGGTCGCGCGCGCGACTCCCCACGCTAAGTGGGTTGAAAAGCGTTTAGGTAGGCGATGAAAGTAGTTGATAGGAGCCATGGCAGGCGAGTCCCGAATTCCTGATGCTTCTCCCCAAAAGCGGATCTGGAGGAAAGGACTTGAGGCGCGCTGGACCCGGCCCTAGGAGGATTCCGGGAAGCGGACATATCGAAGGGATGTTCTGGGCGAAGCGACGGGGTAGCCTCGCAGGGCTCGGGGTGGATCCGAGGACCCGACCCTGGCGGCTCGGCGGGCTCCGGAAGCCACTTCGGGTCTGCGGGCGCAGCGCGGCCGGGCGGGTGTGGTGGCCCGCAGGGGCCGCGGCCTGCGCGGGGGGCGCTAGCAGCGAAGGCGTCAGGCCGGGCCCTGGGAGTCCGGGCTGCGGCAGAGGGCAGGGCGGGCTCTGGAGCCCTGACCGGAGCCGCCAGCTGTTGACCCGCAGGCGCTGTCTGCACTTCTCCCAGGCCCGGCCCGGAAGCCCACAAGCCGGGCCGCCGGTGCGACGTTCCGCCTGGGAAAGGGGCGAACTCGGGGTCCCTTGCCTTTACCACATTTGTCCCGGGACTCCTCCAGCGTGTTGAAATATTTTCCAACTAGTGGAAACCTAAAGCTTAGCATTTTAGGCAAATTTAGACTATCTCCTCCTCCCCAAATCTGAGAAAATGATGGTGTCCAAACACAAGCTATATTGCGCAAAGCCTTAGTCCCTAGCAAAGCTAGGTCCCTAGCCTTCCTGCCTGCCCTGCCATTCTGGCCTTCCCGAGCCTTCAGGAACTTGCGGGGAAGGTAGGGAGGGTCTCCAGTCTTTGGGCTCGTGATCTTCCACTCGAGCTGCACCCCGCTTGGCTCCGGCCTAGCTCGGCGGTGGGAGAGAAGTCCCTACTCGGGAGGGAGGTTATCCCTCGGGCCGCTAGGGAAGCAGAGTGTGTTGGCGGGGGAGGGTGGGTGAACGGGAGGAAGATCTGCAATTTCTCCTTTGCAGTCGCGAACCCACCCTCCCAGCCCTCCGCAGCCCTCGCACCCTTCTCTCGGGCAGCCAGACGGCGCTTCCGGGACGCAGAAGGCTGTCGACCCATGAGTGGCCGCGGCGCCCCGGGGCGCGGCGACCGCCCAGCGGCGGAGCTTCGAGGCTGTTGTTTTGCAGGCTTGGAATTTGTGCGCTCTCTCTCCCGCCGAGAGCCTGAGGGCGGGAGCGAGCCGTGACCCCAAGGAGACTCCGCGGTCACCGCTTCCCCTTTGTGAGCGCTAAAGGCATGCAAGCGCAGAGAAAGAGAAGCTGCTCAGAATAAGGGGCAGGGGGTTACCGGAGGGAGATGGGCCCGGCCACCGCACACAGTAAAATGCCTTGTGCAAATTGCACTGAAGTGTACCCAACTTGAGACTGGCTGTTTTATGAGCCTTTCTGGGAGTTTACTGCTCCCTGCTTTTAAGTCTATAGATTGCTTTAAGTTAATGAAAGTGCTGCTTTCAAAAAGGGCTTTTATTGTGCAGCACTGGCAATCCAGTACCTCCCCTTTACTCTTCCAAAATGGGCCTGTTTAAAAAGAGGGAGCGTCCTGGAGTTCCCACATGGACAGAGCTTGGGGGAGGAGGCTGTATGACAACGAGGATTAATAAAAATCAATGTCCAAGTCATTCGGAAAGACGAGTTCACTTCTTTTCCAGTCCAGTACCATCTGTACATTCCTGTATTGCCTTTTGGACTTTCACTGAGTCTGATTTTAAAGGTTGCTTGGTGCCTTCCCCTGACACCCCCTCTCCACATTGCTCTATGTAGGCCTGACCCTGTTCAATTAAACTCAAACTGGATTTTAGGCTTTCAACTGGCTGCCCATTCAAACTGCAACTAAAATATTTACTCAGGACTGGGGGAGGGGCTTTGCCTTGCATTCAGTGAGATAGATGTGTTAAAATGTCAGGGAGAAAGGCTGGGAACCTTGAGAAGAAACATGGAAGGCTTTTTCCTTTTTTCAATTGATTTGGCACCAAAGGTGAGATGACAAGGTTTTTAACTAGGTCCTAACACAGAAACTGCAGTGGGGCTGGGCTGTGGCTTTGACCGCATGTCATAACCATTTAAACTGTGGTTAGTTGTTCAAAGCTCAAAGCTTCTCCAAGCTGGGTTTCATTAACTCTACACCAGTTGCCTGGAAGTTCAGTAGCAATAAATTGTATAAACACATTTGAAGTAAGTTAGTGATGAAATAAGGAGAATTACTGTCTTGTGAGTGGAGAATCCTGAATTCGCGGAGTTCTAGCCTAACTGGAAACATACCTCCTCTCCCTTGGCCTTGAGTTTTATGGGTGCACCAGGGTGTGTGTTAAATTTCTTTCTGCTATGTCCATCTCCAACCTGGGGCTGTAACTCATTAGGGACCAAGGCTTGCCTAGAAAGCAAAAAAGGCTGGGTTTTAAAGGGCTCTCTATTAGCCTGGTTTAGAAACCAAACGAAACCCCTCAACCTGACTTCCTTACCCTGGGTGAATGCAACGTGCAAGAGAAACAGCAGCAGAGCAGGCCAAATTAGATTTTTAAATGTTAGCGGCTTCATAATACTGTGTTATTAGCAACTGAATTTGTTTTTATTAAAGAAACAACCTATAAAATTTATAGGCCTCCATCATGTTGCAAGATTTCCTTGCTATTGATTTAGCGCCCCCCACCCCCGAAATTCTATCTCCAATTTCAAACTTTTGTTCCCGATTTATTTAACTTGGAGCACATTTTCTAAATTAGCTCGCGGAAGGTGAGAAATGCTGTTATAAGTTTTCCTTTTTCCTGTGGCACCAGGACAGCGATGCCGTAAGATATATATAAATGTGTGATGCAAGTGCCTGAGGTGCTGGCACGTGAAGCCAAGTGTGTGGATCAAACAAAATGCAGATCAGAGTGTGGAGAGGGTGAAAATGATGCCACAGAGGAAGTTACATGGGACGTGAAATCATCATGAGCCACCGTCAGCCTTGATTCTAGCCAACACAACATGCTTTGTATAAAACACTTCACGTGAGATCCGTGACTTATTGAAGATTGGATTATGTCGAGAAGCAGAATTTAGAAGGAGGAGCTGCACTGGCTGGGTTCCGTCCAGGCTGCGTGGCCAGGCTTGTTGTGATGGGGATCTGCTAATTTAATTAAATCTAATACCTGGTGGGAAAGGGAGGAAGGAGATAATCAAGGCGGGCAGGTCAGCATGCTGCGTGGTGTTTAGGCTGGAGTTTGGGGACCTGGCGGTTTTATACCCTGTTACTCTCTGGCTTCATGACTACAGTGGGTCAGTTAGCTTCCTGGTCTCGGTTTCTTCATCTGTAAAGTGGAATGTATCACATGAATTCCTCATTAGGCTCTGAGGAGTGACTGTTGCCTGAATCCTTCACTCTAAATAATAAAGGAAATGGGAGAGAGGAGGCTTCTGAGCAGCAAAGTCATTTTCTTCACTGTGTTTTCTGGCCCTGCCTGGCCCCAGAGCCTTTCCCCACAACTCTCAGGAGTCCTTAGACTTGGATGAAGGGGCTAAACTCCTGCCTTTCTTATATCCTAGAATTTGAAGTCCCTGCTGTGATTCCAAAATGCACCTGCACTTTTCCAGGAGAGGCAATTAAGCTGGAGCTGGGGGAACCAGCATGCTTATTCCCAGCGGTGCTACCTGGACTAGCTTTCATGCATCAGATGAACACAGAATCTGACTGGTCAGAAATGCGGCCTCTTCTCTTTATGTCATTGGGAAGAAGAGGCCACAGCCCGGACTGGTGTGTGACATCTGGTCGGGCTAGGGCTGGGGGGGGATGGGCGTTGGTCTGGAGCTAGCCGCTGCTTGAACCTCACTTAGCAGTCTCCGTGCTGGCAGATCAAAGCAGATTCTGGGCCAGAAAGCCCGAGAAGTTACACCCGGCAGTTATACAAAAGTGTATACGCACTTGGAGCCTCCTTCCGTTCCGGCGCCTGAGTTTTTAAAGCTATCCCTGATACTGGAGACAGGCTCCAGTGGAATGCTTGCCTTTAATTCTCCCTCATCGTTGAGGGGGACTTCTTGGGGTAATTTTTTCCTCCGCATATACTTCTCCAGCAGTCTTGGGCAGCATCTTAATTTCCAGTCTGATCAGGGGTGAGAGCTGGGACACACAGGATGAGGGTGGAGGGAGTTGGAAGGCACAGTCCTTCAACTAGAGCTCGGCTTTTCCTCGGTACTGATCCCCCAGGAGTGAGGAAGAACCAAGCCCTCGGGCAGCTCGGCAAGAGCTTGCTGCCAACGTGTTGTCTTGAGGGGGATCTGCTGTTTGGCTTGGATGGCTCACTGCAGGCCCTGCCTGCCTGGGTTTCTAATTACAAGAAGGATGGTTCTGCTAAGACCTATCTCACTAAAAACACATCCCTGTGTGTAATAAGAAACCCTAAACCAGGCAGGATATTTTAAAACTGAAGCAATGAAGATTAGATTAAGTCTCCGCCAAACAGCTTCGTTCTTATATTATTTTTGGCTGGCACGTGGAGAAAAGCGGCTAGCCCTAGGGCCCAGAGCAGACTCTGGAGGGTTCAGAGGGGGCCGGAGTGGGCGGTGTAACTGTTAGTTTCTCTGCTCAACAGGAATGTGGCCAATTTCTGTACAGCTCAGCCAAGGCAGTGGGGTGCCTGGTGGGGGAGGAGGGTCAGGCCCAAAGGGGCCAGAGAGTGGCCCCGAATCAGCAGGTCACAGGGCACTGAGAACCTTTTAAATCCCTCACATCGTCCAGCCTTTTGTGTTCAGCTTATGCTTCTACCTCCCCCCCCAATCCCCTGCCAGCCCCATCCCATGCCTAGTTAACCCAGCCATCCGCCACGTGGCCTTTGGAGGATCCTTAGTTTATTGGATTATTTTTCTGGGTGGAGAGAGGAACAAACGGTTGTCCAAGATTCCTGGAAATAGAGGAACCAGTAACCTGGCATCAGAATCCCTTGCTCTGTCCTGCTAGGGAGATGCAGCATGGTATCCATCCATTCCTTTGTTCCTTCGTTCAGCAACTATGTAGAGAGTGTCTCCTCTGTGCCTGGCGCAGTCCTAGGCGTTGAGGATACAGCAGCAAAAGCAAATGGAACAAACACGTGTAACCACCAAGTCCCTGTCCTCAAGGAGCCTGCGCGCTGAGACAAGTGCAGAGTGTGGGCTTAGCATCAGATAAAACCCGCACTGAAAGTCTCCTTCTACTAGTTACCTAATCGTGTGGATTTAGACAAGTTGCTTAACATCTTTGATCCAGTTTCCCCAACTGTAAAGTGGGAAATAAAAGCACGTAGCTCATAGGATTGTGGAGAGAGTGTCTGGAAAGTGCGAGCACAGTGTCTGGCACCCAGGGCAGGCTCAGAGGGTTTCCTCTCCAGTTGGTGCATCATCTAGCCTCCCTTCCCCTGGCTTTCTCCTCCCCCAGGACATGGCCTAGGCCTTCCACAGGTTACTGGCACATCAGCAAGTGTTGAACAAACAACCATGCTGTGTGCTGCACACAGACTTCGGACAGGGACACAGACCCTGTCCTCAGGGACTGTGCAATTTGGGCGAGGACAAACTTACAAACAAATGCATGAGAGATGCTGTGCACATGCACTGAGGTGAAAAGCAAAGAAGGCAGAAATCAATCGTTAACCAAAGGAGGCAAAAGTTGGATGGGAGGCTGCCGAGCGATGGGGACAGAGTGGAGGTGAGCTCTCAGCGGGGCTGGAGGGGGAGGGGCGAACATGAGACTGTCCAGGTCAAGGTGCTCTGGTGCTGTCATGGCGATGGCTGGGGGGCAGCGTGAAGAGTTCAGCCTCCTCTGACCACGGCCAGGGGGCCAGAAGGGGCCACCACTGCCTCAGGAGAACCTCCCAGGCCTCCCTGTTGGAGGTGCGCTGCTTTCACACAGTGACTTTTCAATGCGTAGAACTTAGGCTTATGATTTAGTGCAGGAGGCCGACCAACTCATTTCATTGCTGACTGTGATGCTCCTCTCTCACCTGCTATCCCTGCTCTTCCTAAGCTGAGAGAGCAGAGACTGTAGGCCCCACACCCGGCCCTCTCGGGGGCTGCGAAGCTGACTGACGTCAGAGCGGTTGGGATGTGGAGAACAGGGATTCCGACTGGGAATCAAGGACAGTGGATTCCGTTCCAGACTTGGCCATTGACTTGCTGTGTGACCTACAACACGTGACTGACCTGTGGATGTCAGTTTCTTCAGCCGTCCAAGGAGGAGCTGGAACTTGCTCTCAGAGGCCCCCTTCAGCCCAAAGTTCCGTGATTTTGTGTTTCCTCAAATTGGATTGGTTCACGAACAGACAGTCGTTGGAACCACCATCCGACCACAAAACCAACAAGTATCATGATGGCATTCAGCCGCCAAGGCAGGGGCTGTGAGGGCTTGGCCCTCGGGTGCCCTTGTGTTGTAGGGTGTCTCCAGACAGTGGGGAGTTGGTCTTGACTTGACCGGTGGCCTTCCCAGGGCAAATGGGCAAGTCTAGCAGTAGGGGCGGCTCCACGAGGGCAGCCTTTTGTCTGAAGACTCAGTGGCTTTTCCATAAAAAGCACTGTTTGCTTCTCTTGTTGAGACGGTGTGGTGTTGGAAGAAGGAACACTGGCTTTGGAATCACATTCTGGGTTCTGAGCCTGATTCTACTATGACTAAGCTGTGTGTCCTTGGGCACATCGCTGAACCTCTCTGAGCCTCAATTGTCTTACCTAGTTAGGATAGTAATAATATGGAGCACACAGGACCGCTGTGAACACTCTAGAAGTAAGTATCTGTAAGTGCTCATGGTGAATATTAGTTTTCTTTCCTAATAAAGAACATTCTCATGCGCTCTCCCTTTTGAGCCTCTCAACTTTGTGAAGTAGGTGAAGTGTGAAGCAGTTGTTGTATCACTTTACGAGTGGGAGGAACCTGGGCTCAGAGAGTGGCTGAAGTGGCAGGTCCAGGTTGGCAAACTCTGCAGAGACCTATGGGCTGTTACGGAAACCCAAACCTAGAAGATCTATTTTTTTTCACTTCCACAGAGCTTTTGGTTACGGGAGGGCTGGGCTGGTCAGCACAGGGAGGAGGAGGTGGATTTCGGGCAGGGAGGTGGGGTAGTGGCAGTGGGGCAGTGGCAGAGCTGCAGGGCCAACTCCCTGCCTCCTTCTGCTACCCAGGCTGGAAGCCGGCCCACAGCTGGGGTGAAGACAGCGTCCTGGGGCTATACCCGTGGTCCTCCGGCTCTCCATTGTGACGGACACCAGGGAACACTGAGCCCATTTTTGGCAGGGCCTGCTGACTCCGAGTAGGCCGAGTCCAGGGTGGCCCAGGGGGTCCGTGATGGAGCAGGGGGAGCGAGCCCCACCCCAGAGGTCCCTGTCACAGCCCTCACTCCGTGGTCCCTTGTCACTGAGCACTGCTCTATTCTCAGGCCTGTGCTAAGCCGGGAGTCCAGGGCTGTCCCTGCCCTTTCTCAGGTGAGGCCCTGCTCTGTGTGGGTTGTGAGTTCAATTCCAGGTCAGAGGCAGAGAGAAGCAGCCCAGAGAGACTTCGGCTGTGCTCCCAGGGCCTCGTGGTGACAGGTGCTTGTTCTCACTCCCGAGCCCTCCCTGGCGGTCCTTCCATCCATCAACGAGCGGGGCCTGAGCCCACTATTCAGTGAATGCCCAGCTGTGTGCTGTATGGGACTCGGGGCCTCTCCCGTGTGACCTCTGACACATCTCTTTTTTTTTTTTTTGACACATCTCTTAACTTCTCTTAATCTTAGCATCCTCATTTTATACAAGGAAGAGGTTAGATGAGATTATCTTCAAGGCCCCTTCCGGATCTACTATTCTGTGACTCTATGGGCTCTACGTGATAAAGTGTGTGCTCCAGACCACCAGGCACCTGGATCAGGAAAAGGTGGTGAGGCACCAGGGGACATCTGGCCCATAGTGGTAGGACCTGCCTAACTCTGAGTGAGCGAGGGGGTGGGGAGAGTAGATTTAATGGCAGCTGGGTGTCCCTTGTTTGGGTGCAGGGGCTGGGGGAGCGCCTGCTGAGGGGGGGGGGCCTTTCTGAGTCCTGCAGTCTCCAGGAGGACCAGGCGGACAGAAGTCAAGCAGGAGAGCCCAGTGGTTTGGGAGCTCAAGTCTGCTGCTCTCCCGTGGCCCTGGTAGAAGTGGTGGTCTTGTTCTGCTGCCACGATGGGAGCTCGTCTCGTGGCCCCTCTCCTACTAGGCCTCTCCCAGCTCTGGGAGGAGAGAGCTAGACACACAGTGGGGCGGCAGACCCCTGGGGACCCTCATGTGTGAGTATGATCTGGAGGAAAGCCAAAGAGCTCGACAGGATTCCCCAGCCTTCTCTGGAGGCCATTCCCGGGGAAAGTGACTGTCCCTTGCACTGGCACAGCTCTCCTTGGGAAGGCATCCCGTTCATGAGAGCCTCTTAGTGGCAACAAGATGGGGGCGGGGTGCTACCTCCTGCTGACTCCCAGATTGCTGGGAAAACCCCTTTCCAGGCTGGACATCTGGTCTCCTGGAATACTTTTCAAAGTCATTTCCATTGGCTTTGGAAGGGAGAGATGGAGAGAGAACTGCATTCGCAGGCTGTACTCTGGGCAGTGCCATTAGCTGCTGGCAGGGCTTTCTTTCTGCAGAGTCCTGGTGCTGGCGGTGCTGCCTGACCACAGTGGGACTGGACCCTTCCAGGGAGGGAGGAGATGGGCTGCCAGCTAGCACGTAGATCAAGGGAAGAAAAGGATTGTTCTTGAGCCCTGTGATTTCTGAGGAGCTGCACAAGGCCACAGAGGAATGGACACTCCTTCACCAGGTGCCGGCAGCTCTCACTCTTTATTTTATCCGGTCATGGAATGTGAGAAAGCAAGGGGGGTTCAGAGTGGGTAAGAGAATTTACCCAGGTCACGCAGCTGGGTCGGTGTCCACCTGGATCCGTGGTCTTTCTAGCCCAGTTCGCTGCCTGCTCTAGGGAGATGCGTGTTTGTTTGGGGGAAAGTTGCAGGATTGCTTGCTGCTTTCTTGCTCCATCTCCCTCCCACCCCAGACCCCGTGCTGCAGGTCATAGCAAGCTCAGTGTAAGATACAGGGCTGTGGCCTGGGCAGGTCATGGGTGATGAGATTGCGGTGTGACAAGGAGCACGACTGAGGCAGGCCGGTGCCAAACAAGCCAGAGCCTTGGGTTTGAGCCGTGACTCAGCCGTATGCTCACCGCTGACCCCACTGTCCTCCTCAGGAAATGGTGGTGACAGCGCCTACTGCCAGGGCTGTGGACCAAGTGAGTTAGTAGACAAGGATGTGTTACGCACGTTATATAAACATAAATGAAAGCGCCTACACTGTGCCTCGCGTGTAACGTGTTGGGGAGAAAATCGGTTGGCAGACTCTATTTCTTATTAGTGTGGAGTCGAGCACACACACAAACACACACCACCTCTCGTGCTCACTCACAGAGTGATGACAACCTTGTTTAAGTGACTGAAAGCTGGCAGGATGGCCCGTCACGCCTGCCCCACGGCTGGGGTGCGAATGGCGCCCTCAGGTGGTTTTCCAGATTCTGGCATAGAGACAGACCTGAATTGTGTGCCTACTATGTGCCAGTGGCTGTCCCATCTAGTCCAGTGCAGGGGCCTTCTGGGGCCTGGTGTCGGGGGTTGGCCTCTGCCAGGTCCCGTCAGCCCGCACCAGGCCATGGGTTCCTCCCCGTGGGTAACATTCAGTCGATAGATTTTTACTGAGCACCTTGTACATGTCAGACCTGGCGGAGGTGCTGGGGATGGGGATACGACCGTGAACTAGGCAGATGAGCTCCCTGCTGGCAGAGTTCACAGTCTGCTGGGGGGAGATGGGCATTCAAGTTCTGTGGGTAATTAGTGAAACCATGATAAGGGGAGAAGTCCAGGAAGCCACGAGGGTATAGCCAGGGGGTGTACATCCTCTGGGGGTCTGGAGGGCATCCTGGGGACACGAGGTTCAGGCTGAAGTTCGCGGGGAGCTGGCGAGGATTCTAGTCACCATCGGCTGGCTTCACCTGACCTCATGCTCAGAGGAGACCCTTCCCAGAGAAAGAGCTGGCCAACCCCTCCTTCCCTAGGGGCTCCTTCATCCCAGGCAAGGGCAGAAAAAGGCGAGAGAAAGACGTTGGGCACCAGAAACAGCCAGCCAGGGATTTTGCTCTCACCTGAGTTTCCTGTCCAGGCTGCTTCAAAGAGCACAGCTGACGCTGTTCCCACAAAGCCCCTTCCTCCCAACACGTTCTACTGCACTCCTCCAGGGCAAAGCTTTCAGGAGGAGCCTTTAGAAAATGCAGGCATCCCTTGCCTATTCTTCCAAAGCTAGGGCCCTGATCATATCCGGGGGTGCCCGGTGATGTTGACGTTCAAGACGTCTTACCTGAGTCTGATTTCTGGAAAGCCCTCATGGGCAGCAGCTGTGAGCTGGGGAGGAAGGCTCACCCTTCTTTCTTGGTACCGTCGGGAGGACTATGTTTATTGGAAGACCCGGCCCCTTCCACTAGAGGGGATGGAGTAAACCTCTTGACTTATTTCCTTGATGCGGTAGCTGAGGCCATGCCATCCTTTTGGAAACACTGGGGACAATTTATGAATATTTTGTAGTCTGTACTTTGGAGGGGACAATGAGGAGAGGCAGGAGGGGGTGGCTAGACAGAGATTGATGGGCTGAAGTCACTAGGGCTGTAAATTCAAAGTTACACAGATGTGAACAAAAAGGTTCTTGCAAGGGAATAGCTGGTGGTACAGGATGGACCTTTGCCCCGAGGCTTCGGCATCCCCTGGGCTGGCAAAGTGTATCTGCCTCGGGGTTAGACAGGTAGGGATTAAGCCCTGCTTCTGCCACAGGCTGGATGTGTGATCTTGGGCAATTTCCTAACCTCTCTGAGCCTGAGTTTCTCCCCTTTTGTGAAATGGGGAGGACAAAGGCTCTTTGCAGGCGTTCGATGAGCCTGGTCTAGTCTCTGGTACTAGGTGCTCAGGATGCGTGGGTTCCTTTCCCGCCATTTCCTTCTCTACAGTGCAGGACACAGACCGGAGTTCCCCTTCAGGAGGCAGGAGGGAGTGGGTGCAAGGAGGCGTGGCCTCTCTGGGGAGCACAGCTGGAGGCATGGATGTCAGAGCTGGCGAGGCTTTCCTGAAGGTGGGGCTAGGAGAGTGGGGGGGGGGAGGTGCAGTGCTCTGGGGCTCCTGGGATAACCAGGGCAGCATAGGTGGCCTCGGGAGGGCTGCAAAGCAGGGACTCTTTGAAACAGGGAATTGAGAGGATGGGAGGGAGGAATGAACACTTATGAAGTATCTGCTATGTGCTTGACCTTGAGCTAGGTACTTTAGCACCCATTATGTGAGTTTATAAATTTAGAAGCATAGAATCTTAACGTCTCAGAAATCTCAGAACTGGAAAGGAGATAAGACATCTATTCCAACCTCTGTATTTTGTATATGGAGAAATTGAGGCTCAGAGAGGGCAGTAACTTGCCTAAGGTCACACAGGAAATCAGTGGTAAAGCTGGGTTAGAAACTGCCCAGGCCAGTGCCACTGGGGCAGAGCAGAAAGAGCATAGACTTTGGAATTAGAAAGACTAGGTCTGACTATAGACATGCTTACAATATGACCTAGAGAAACTTACTTCCTGAGCTCAGTTCTCTCAGCTGTAAGATGGGATAGTAATTCTCAACTCAAGTGGCGGCCATGACAATGAAATGAGATAACCCAGGTAAGTGCCCAGTGTGGCACAGGGGCTCTGTGGGCTCAGGTCCTTTCCCCTCCCAGCCTGCCCCCTCCCCACTGAGTTCAGGGCTCTGACCACGCCCACAGGTCCTCCAAAGAGGCCTGAGCTGGTCTGGCCTTGTGCCTCCAGGGTGCCAATAACCCGGGGGCCTAGGGCACTCATTCATTCTCTCATTCAGTTATTCTTCCAGTATTTATTGGGCACCTTGAGTGTATGCCAGGCATTGTCTTGGTGCCTGGGCTAGAAAGGATCAAAAACAGTCATAGCCTCTATCCTGATAGAGTTTACAGGGGGATAGAGAAGAGAGGCATTAATTAAAAAAAAAAGTCATACAAATAAATTTGAGAAAACACGTGTAACAAGAGCTTTGAAGGGAAGAACATGAAACTATGAGAGCATTTAAATAGGAGATTTTATTTAGAGAGAGCAGGGAAGGGTCTCTGTGGAAGAGAAGTTTGAGCTGAGACCTGAAGGGAGAGGAGGACATAAGTGAATAAAGAAGGAAGCAAAGAGTATTCCAGGGTGTGTGTGTCTGGGGGGGACAGTCGGTGTGAAGACCCTGGGGAGAGAGGAAGGGGTTGATGGATGGCAAGGGGGACAGGGCAGACTGACAGGTCGGAGGGACACCTTGGAAGAGCTTGGGAAAGAGCACAGGAGTCTGACCTGGACCAGGCAGCACCTTCAGGAGAGGTGGGACGACCCAGGCTGAGATTCTGAAGTGGAGACCAGGCTAAAGCTTGGCTATAGGCCTGGAAAGAGAAACAGAAACGAAAGTAATAATAATAAAATTCATAAATAGATTGCAGGTCCGTGGTGGAGAGGCGAGAAATGAACAAGTTCATCGTATAACTGAACAGTGTCAAATTCATTTATGTCAAAGCCTTAATGATACGGATGCATCATTGAGTAAAAGCCAAAGTCCTCACTGTGGCTGAATGCCTACCTCCCCAGTCCAGCTCCTCTCGCTGTCTTCCTCCCTCGCTGCTCCAGCCGTCCTTACCCGCCCCCCCCACCACCTTGTGGTACCTGGAGGGGTCAGGCATGCTCCTCCCTCAGGGCTTTTGCACTGGCTCTTCCCTCTGCCTGGAGCTCTCTTTCCCAGGTATCTGCCTGACTCACTCCCTTGGTTTTTCCAGGTACCTGCTCTGATGTCATCCTCTCTCTGAGGCCTTCCCTGAAGGTCCTATCTAAAATGAAGTTCCTTTTCTCCCGTCCCTGGCTCTCCCTACCCCCTTTAGTTTTCTCCTGTAATTATCAGATTTTGTCTCTTCTTTCTCACAGCTGTAATCCAGAATAGTGCTTTTGCATATAGTGAAAAAAGCCCAGTCAGTGTTTGTGGAATGAATGAATGAGTGAGGGGAACTGATTGCAGAGAAATGATTTGTTAGGTTAGGTTCATTCAAAGATGCTTTTTCCGGGCTTCCCTGGTGGCGCAGTGGTTGAGAGTCTGCCTGCCGATGCAGGGGACACGGGTTCGTGCCCCAGTCTGGGAAGATCCCACATGCCGCGGAGCGGCTGGGCCCCTGAGCCATGGCCACTAAGCCTGCGCGTCCAGAGCCTGTGCTCCGCAACGGGAGAGGCCGCAACAGTGAGAGGCCCCAGTACCGCAAAAAAAAAAAAAAAAAAGATGCTTTTTCCTTTCTCTGAAATGTCAGGATTGGGAGGAGCTAAGTCTCTGAGCAACTCTCTGATTTAACAGCTGACCAAACAGAGGCCCAGAGAGGTTAAGGGGCTTGTGAAAGATCACACAGAACAGAGCCAGGATGAGAACTGAGGCCTCTGGGATTCCCTCCAGGACTCTTTCTACAAAGTTTTGGCTTTTCTGCGTGACACAGCTCCTGGGGGATGAGAGGTTTGCTCTGTGGGCCTCCACTTCTGGGGGGTGGGTGGGGGATGGCCAGAGGGCCTTGACTTCCATGAATTCTGCTCCTCGGGTCACATGGCCTCAGGGGCCATAAGTTCCTTCCCAAATCTCTGTTGCTTCTGCTCATCTCACTGTGAGACATTTTGGGGTCGTTCTTGAGGGTTGTTGGTAAAGGTGGCCGTTGGCCACTGACAGGCAGACATACTTCTCTCCCTAGAACTAGGAAGTAAAATGAATGGGCTGTCAGTCTTCTGCAAAGGCCAGTGCACAGGACATTGTTATATAGCTCTTACCTGGTGCAAGTCTGCCTAACATGGGGAATAATGCAAAGAAGCATGTTTCTGGCCCTGCACTCCAGAGACTTCCAGTCTAGCTAACTAGACTAGACTACTAGCTAGCTATGGAGACAATACTTTAGTAGCATCGATATTAATATTTGAAGAATAATAATAGCAAACATTCATTGAGTGCTTGCTACATACCACTCTTCTAAACACTTTATACCTTATAGTTGATTGACTTCTCATAACCGCTCTTTGAGGTGGATGCCCTGCCGCCTTCACTTTTGGGTGACCTGAGGCACACAGAGGTTAAGCCACCTGTCCAAAGTCACACAGCTAGTATGTGGGAGAGCCAGGATTTGAACCCAGGCAGTCTCCCACCAGTGTCCGTCCTCTTTATTTATAAAGTTAAATAATAGCACAGGACAGGAATGTGTGACAGACACATCACGAGGAGGTTGTATGAAGCCAGGAGGAGGTCTCGCTGTGGCTGCAGGAGTCAGGGACGCCTTCCTGGAGGAGGTGCTGCCTGAATCAGAAGAGGAGTGTGTGGATAGTCAGAGAGATGCTTTGCCCTCTTGGTTTTCGGTCCTCATATGGACAAGAACAGTGGTTAGGGGGGCCTGGTGAGGGCCCTGCAGTGGGGATGGGTCTCCTCCTCTCTTGATGCATATACTTGGGGACAGCAGACACGAGTGAGGTCCTTTACCAGCTGCCCAGCGAGGGCTGGGAAGAGGGCCTGATGTGACCTGACTTCCTTCCCCATAGAAACAGTTCCCCATGGGCTTGTGTCTTGAGGATTCTGCCTAGATTCTTAGATCTAGGCAGATCTGAGGGCAAGATGCTCAGGGTTCAGGATTCTTAAATGTTGGGTGAACTTCTGAGAAGATCCTCTAAATGATCTATAAGATTGTGGCTGTTCTGTCTGTAAAATGGGCTAGAAATCCCCCAACTATGGGGTTGTAGTGAGCATTTGATGGGAGAGATGTGTCCAAAGAATCTGGTCCAGAGGGCTTCAGGTACTGAGAACCTCTGCTCTTCTGTCCACCCCCCTCAAGCCCCAGCTCCACCCAGACTGGCCACTCTTGGTCTTAGGCTGGAGCTGGGACACAGACAGGTTTCTTTGCCCTGGTGACCTGGCCCTTTGGGGCTGTGCTTGGGGGCAGGCCTAAAGCTATCCCCTTACTCAGAGTGGGAGCCATCAATATTTTCCTTCAGCTATGTTTGCATTCTGAAAAGACATTTGCTTTCTTTTGGAGCCACAGAGCACAGGAAAGCCTCAGTCATAGGGGTCCAACCATCTCAGTTTGCCGGGGACTATACTGTGTTTAGGCTTTAGTGCTGAAAGTCCCAATTCCAGGGGGACCCCTCGGTCCCGGACTCTGGGGCAGCTTATCGCCCTAAGAGTCAGTCGCGACAGAGAGGATGTCGTGGCCTCATGCACCCACTAAAGGCTGTCCCCTTGCTCCCTCCCTCTGGCTTCTGAATCTCCCAGCAATAGCAGAAGTCACTGGAAGGCCTAGTTGAAAGACAAAAGCCTTTGGCTTCAGCCAGACCAGAGTTCAAATCCCTGTCAGCCTGACTTTGGCCAGTCATCTTAACCTGAGTCTCAGTGTCCTCGTTTGTAAAACTGAGGACTCATAATTCCATGATGGTGTTGTGTTGGGACTCCAATGGCCTGTGTGTAGAACTCCTGGCACATGCTAGGTTTACGTATAATGGGCTAAGCCATCCAAGCCATTGCTTTTATTCCCAGTGTTGGTTATGGGATGGGGAGAAGCAGCCACTTCCTTTCTCTCAGAGAGGCTGGCCTAGACACTCCCAGCTCCGTGCACAGAGGGCTTCCTGGCCCAATGGGCTGGGAGTCCCTTAAGTTCCAAGGGACGTGGTACTTGCTGGCTGCAGCATGTGACACGTATGTTTTCCGGGAGTGAGCCCTCTGCTTTGTGGATCACTGGAGATACATCTTAAACTCCTGGCCAGCTAACCCCAGCCACTGCAGCCTCCTCCTGGCCCACCTCTCCCTAATGCAGGGTGAGCCGTGCTCATGGGACATGGACTCTCTCTCTCTCTCTTTTTTTTTTAATGAGTTTTTTTTTTACACTGACTCTTTAATGGTCAGACGAAACAAAGAAGATAAACACTACTTACAAGACATTCTAAAATTCACAAAAAGAGGTGATTTTCTTCAGATCAACTACTTGCCTGGATTTCCACTCTAGCATTGACCTTGATGAGCCCAGGGCTCATTCTACTCATTCGAGGAATGGAGTGTTCTTGAAGGGCCAGTATGGGCAGGGGACGGTTTCACGCAGAGCAGAGAACGCCAATGGGCTATTACTCTGAGCTGAACATGCTCTATTTCCTGTGAGGTTTTCCTCTGTTGCCTGTGGCCCCTCCATTTGCCTCAGATCTATTTTCAATTTATTTAGCACCCACCGTGTGCCAGCCACCAGGGAGGGAAACAAAGCTGATAGGATTTGGCCTCTACGTGAAGGAGATTACAGTTTGAGTGGAGAGAGAAGCATGAAAACATGGAAAGTTAAATAATTTTGGAGGAGTTACATAGCAATACTTGAGATTGGATCATCACAAGAGATGTCCCAGGACAGAGGATTCATTACCAAATGAGAGACACAGGGAAGAGTGTCTCAGAGGAAGGAGAGATAAGAGGGCTGATGGGTCGGGAGAGACTTGATGGAAGAGGTGGGTGAAGTACCAAACCCTTGACACTTACTACGTTATAGCAGGCTTGGGATGTGGGTATGACTGCCTCTATTTTTACATATGGCAAAGGCCACGCCGCCCAGTTGATCAGTTTGGATCAGAACCCAGGCCCACCTGCATGTAAACTTTTTCCGTTAGCAATCCTGTCTCCCATGAGCCAGGCCTTGAAGGTTGGGGAGGATTGAATAGACAGAGAAAGGGGAGCCATAAACAAGGGCGTGCGTGGAGGAATATAATGATCGAAGAAAGACCCTACTGCGTGGTAGGGCATTGAGCCAGCCAGCCTGGAGGGGGAAAAGCCAGCCTTCTCCAGGGGAGTAGAGCCTATGGTCTGGGCTCCTCGTGGGGTAGCGACCTGAGCCTCTGGAACTTTGCACATGCTGACCGCTGTTGCCTGCTCTCTCCTTGGAACCTCTCGTCCCCACACTCAGGAGCATCGGATCGCTTTCCCTGGCCTTGAGTCGGAGGCAGGCTAGGCTGGCATCCTCCAAGAAGACCCAGTAAATCCCTAGTGCTAACAGTGATGATAACAACACCATCTCATACCCGTATAATGCGTTTCTATCCATACAGTCCTTTCATTTGAAACCTGAAACAAACCGTGAAGAAAGACATCCTGGCGGCTGAGCACAGGCCAGGGCTCCAAGCAGGTTACTCACTGTTTACCACTGTGTGTGCGGCACCTGGCACATAAGAGGTGCTCAACAAACATTTGTCAAGTTTCACTCCATTTGTGGGTACTGGATTCCAGCACCTCTGCAGAAAGCAAGCAGTACCCCTCGTCCTTCTCTCCTGGAGTTTGTTCACTGTTCTCTGTGCCCAGTGGCCCCATGTCTCAGCCCGAGTAGAGGCTGTTACAAAGCCCATGTGCATTTATAACTATTGAGTTCAAGGTTGAAAGCAATCTGGGTTTTTCTCTTTGTTTAGGTTCCCTGGGTTCAATTTAGTTTCACATGAGAAATCAAATAATTACACCCTATCTTTTCTACTGTCCTTTTTTTTTTTCTTCGGTACGCGGGCCTCTCACTGTTGCAGCCTCTCCCGTTGCGGAGCACAGGCTCCGGACGCGCAGGCTCAGCGGCCATGGCTCACGGGCCCAGCCGCTCCGTGGCATGTGGGACCTTCCCGGACCGGGGCACGAACCCGTGTCCCCTCCATCGGCAGGCGGACTCTCAACCACTGCGCCACCAGGGAAGCCCTCTACTGTCCTTTTTTGAGTAAAATCTATATAACATAAAATTTGCCATTTTAAGTGTATAATTCAGTGACATTAATTACATTCACAATGTTGTGCAAACATCTCCGTATCTATTTCCAAAACTTTTCATCCCAAACAGACACTCTGTACGCAGTAAGCAGTAACTCCCCATTCCGCTGTCTATTCTGCCCTTGGTAAACGCTAATCTATTTTCTATCTCTATGAATTTACCTATTCTAGATATTTTATACAAGTGGATTATAGTATATTTGTCCTCTTGTGACTAGCTCTTTCAATGTTCATCTGTGTTATAGCGTATAGAAGAATTTCATACCTTTTCATGACTGAATAATATTCCACTGTATGTATGTACCATATTTTGTTATTCATTCATCTGCTGAGGGACGTGGGTTGTTTCTGCTTTTTGGCTATTGTGAATAATACTGCAAGTATCTGAGTCCCTATTTTCAGTTCTTTGGGGTATGTACCTAGGAGTGGAATTTCTGGGCCATATAGTAATTCTACATTTAGCCTTTTGAGGAAACACCAAACTATTTTCCACAGTGGCTGCACCATTTAAGTTCCCACCAGCAAAACTCAAAGGTCCCAATTTCTTTAAATCTTCACTAACACTTGTTATTTTCTGGTGGTTTTTTTGTTTTTGTTATTTACAGTCATTCTATCAGGAATGAAGTGGTATCTCATTGTGGTTTTGATTTGCATTTCCCTAATGACTAATGGTGAGGCATTTTTCATGTGTTTATTGGCCATTTATATATCTCCTTTGGAGAAATTTCTGTTCAAGTGCTTTGCTCAGTTTAAAAATGAGTTGTCCTTTTGTTGTTGAGTTGTAGGAGTTCTTTATGTGTTCTGGATATCAAACTCTTACCAGATATATGATTTACAAATATTTTCTATTATTCTGTAGGTTGTCTTTTCACTTTCTTGGTAATGTCCTTTGATGGACAAGTTTTTATTTTATTTTATTATTAGTTTTTGCCTTGCAATGGTTTATTGGGGCATCTGAGGAAATACTGGCTTGAAGTTTTTATTTTAATGAAGTCCAATTTATATACTTTTATTTTGTTGCTTATACTTTGGTTGACAAATATAAGAATCATTGCCAAATCTATGGTCGTGTAGACTTATCTCCATGGTTTTTTTCAAAAGAGTTTTATGGTTTTAGCTCTAACTTTAGATTTTTCATCCATCCAGTTAATGGTATGAGGTGGGGTCTAACTTCATTCTTTTTCATGTGGAAATCTAGTTGTCCCAGCACCATTTGTTGAAGAGACTCTTTTTCCCCCAGTTGAATGGACTTGGCACCCTAGTCAGAATCAATTAATCATTGATGTATAGGGTTATTTCTGGACTCTTGATTTGATTCCATTGGTCTATATGTTAATCCTTATCCCAGTAGCATACTGTTTTGATTACCGTAGCTTTGTGGTAAATTTTGAAGTTGGGAATGTGAGCTTTCCAACTTCGTTCTTTTTTTCTTTTCAGGATTGGTTTGGATATTCAGGGCTTCTTGAAATTCCGTATAAATTTGAGAATCAGCATTTCTCTTTCCGTAGAAAAGCCTGTTGGAGCTCTGATAGAGATTGTGTTGAATCTGTAGATTGCTTTGAGTGATATTGACATCTCAGCAATTGTAAGTCTTCCTATCCGTGAACATGGAATGTCTGTCCGTTTATTTAGGTCTTCTTTAGTTTCTTCCAGCAATGTTTTTTAGGTTTCAGTGTAAAAGTCTTTCACTTTCTTTGTTACATATGTTCCTGGGTATTTTATTCTTTTAGATGCTATTATAAATAGAACTGCTTTCTTAATTTCCTTTTCAGATTGTTCATTGCTGGTGTATAGAAACACAACTGATTTTTTGCATGTGATCTTGTATCTCACAACTTTGCTGAATTTATTCGTTCTAGTAGCTTCCTTGTGGATTCTTTGTGATTTTCTATATATAGGGTCATGTCATCTACACATAGATTATTTCTTCCTTTCCAATTTGGATGCCTTTTAGTTCTTTTTCTTACCTAATTTCTCTGGCTAGAACTTCTAATAAATTTTGAATAGCAGTGGTAAAAGTGGGCATCTTGTCTTATTCCTGATCTCAGGGGGAAAGTCTTTCATCATTGAGTATGATGTTAGGCGTCCACTGCCCTTTTGCTGATGGACCTCTCCTAGGGCCCTGGGTCAGGTGGGGATGGGGGGAAACTGTCTGCTTTATTACTGAATAAATGGATTTCTCCTGAAGGAGAATGTGTTAGTCTTTTGGAGCTTCTATAACAAATTACTGTAGACTTGATAGCTTATAAACAATATAAATTTATTTCTCACAGTTATGGAGGCTGGGAGAACCAAGATCAAGGCACTGCAGATTTGGTGTCTGTGGAGGGCCCACTTCCTGGTTCATAGACGCCTGTCTTCTTGCTGTACCCTCACATGGAAGAAGGGGCAAGAGAGCTCTCTGGGGTGTCTTTTATAAGGGCACTGTTTGCATTCATGAGGGCTTCACTTTCATAACCTAATCACTTCCCAAAGGCCCCACCTCCTAATACCGTCATATTAAGGACTGGGATTTCATCATATGAATTTTGGGAGCACACAAACGTTCAGTGTATAGCAGAGAATCATACCTGGAGCCTTGTTCAGAGCAAATACCCAATAATTAGAAAATATCAGTTCATGGCAACACTAATCACACTATTAAAATGTCAGTTGAACTAAAACCCCCCAAATTGTTAAGTTCCTACAATGTTGCAGGCACTTTCATTATGTCATTTGATCCTACTGTAGCCCATGGAAACAGGCTTTTTATTATTACCTCTCCCATTTCAGAGGTGAGGAAATGAAGGCTAAGGGAGTGAGGTCATTCATACAAGCTGTAGGTATTCAAAGGAAGTTGGGTATATATGCTGACTTTCTTGATTTGTAAATTGACTTGTTTTCTGTCCAGTAATTCTCAAGGAAAGAGAGTGAGGACTGCTCTTCTTTGTGGGTGTATCAGAACCTCCCCGGGGGTGGAGGGGTGGAAGGCTTTCTCAAAGACACTGCCACCCCTCAGCCCATTCTGACTGATCACTCATTCAGAGGTCATCCGCTCCCAGTAGGGAGTCATTGCTGCAGCGATTCACCATGACTACAGAGCTTGCTACCAACTGCAGGGGTGTGCAGCGGAAAAAAGTTGAGGGCCACTGCAAGCCACAACGTCATCTTTCTGTCATGATGTTGGTGTTGCCAGATCAGCTAGAGAGACTTGTGGAATTGATTCCATCGGGAGATTCCAAGAGGGAACCCCTTCTGAGGATTAGGACCAAAGTTCGTGTAGCTCGAGGAGAGGTGCTGGGTCAGGCACCTGCGTCCTACCCCAGACCCTGTATTGTTAACTCAGTCGTAATCAACACTCTTAGGGAGATTAGCTTGATCACCTAACTGCAGCCACCCGTTCCTGGATAATTCATAGCCGATGTTTCTGCCTCAGATTTCTGGGTCACTGGATGTCTGTAAGATCCTCTTCTGGACAGTGTTATAAGACCCAACTTGTGGACTTGTGTGTCTGCCACGGAAGAAGAGCGGCCGTGATCCTGGAATAGAGAATCCCTGTGTGGGGGGCAGTGCGACAGCCTGTAGAAAAGTCCTAGGTTTTCTGAGTCTTCACACAAAAGTCCACATTAGCCAAGGGCAGGGGAAGGCTGCATATTTGCTCTCTTGACTTTTTAGGTTGAATTTTCTTTTTCTTTTTTTTGGCCTCATTTTCTGCATTTTAGTTGGGAAGAGGGACATGGTGAATTTACTTCCCTGCTTCTTCTATCCTGCTTGGAGCAGGATTTGCTGAGAGTCCTCTGCCACTGCTGGCCATTTCGATGCCCCATTTATGTTTTCAGAGCACATTAGAATCATCAGTTCATGATGAGACTTCCCTGGGCTGCAGATGGCTACGGGGACAAACCCACCAAGAGGCACATCTATTGAAATTCTAAAGACATACATAACAACAAACAAAACCAAGGGGAGAAGGGTAGCCCTGCCTCCTATTCCTCCAACCATCAGTCCTCTTTAGATTAAATTCAAAAGGTCTTTATTGTCTCGATTCGATTTAGCAAAATACCTGTGTGATAATTCAGATAAGATGCAGTTCTTGTCTTTAAAGGATTCAAAATCTGCTTGGCCGCTCAATTTCAACAAACTCCTCTCATCCCTTATTTCTCTGTTGCTCTATGCCACCATCCTCCCACCTATCCCTGTCAACTCCCAAGCTTTTCCTGTCCTGTAGGCTTGAAACCTTGGAGTCCATCCACAGCCCCACCACCCCCCTTCATTCTCTGGTTTGCCCAGGACAGTCCTGGCTTAAGTCTGTTGTCCCAGTGTAACTGTAATGGCTCCCCTTTCACGTCAAAAGTGTCCAATTTCGGGTGATAAATAACTGATCAGCCAGTCTATAACTTTCAGAGGCCAAGGCTGTCCTCTCATCCTTCTCCGTACCTGGCTTGTCACTGCATCTTTGCTGCCACCACCCTGGTTCAGCTGCTGTCAACTTCTGCCTGGACTGCTAGAGTTGCCTTCTCTCTGCTCTCCTTACTGCCTGTCCTCTCACTTCCAGTCCACTCTGCAAACCATTGCCTGATTCATCCCCCCAAAATACCGTGCTCCGTGCTCACTTCATTGGCCCCTTGCTTGGGTACAGCACACAGTTCAGGCCCCTGAGCCTGCCACTTAAAACCTTTTGCAGCCCAGCCTCTGCTTTTGTCTACAGTGCTCCCCTTTCGGTGTCTCTGCATGAAATCTCATTTCCACTCTCATTGGTTGATGCGCTGTCCCCTGACCCTGCCCTTTAGAGACCACTGTTGCTAATGAAGGGCTCAAGCTCAGCCGTTCCCACAGATGCACGTCCCCGTGCATGTGTCCTTCAGGCCCAGCGTCATTGCTCACCTCGCCAGTACAATGTTCTGTGACCAGCTGTCCCTTAGTGCTCTCTCCTCCTCTGAACTCCTTGGCCTAGAGCAATTATTGCTGCACAACTCATTTGGCATCTAATCATGTACTGCCTCGTGACTTTTCATATATTGCTCTCTAGCATGGGGGCTTAAAGTATTTACTGTAATTTCACTTTTTGTTCTCACAGGCCTCTCTCCGCAATGAAATTGCAGGTTCCTCGAGGACAGGAGCCGTGTCTTATTCATGTTTTTATTCCTTATGGCACCAAGTACCTGGTAGGTAGAAAAGAAATACTTCCCAGAAACCCTTAGCAGGTATTCATTTAGGAATCCTGGGACCGAAAGGACCCTTATGATCACGTAGTTCAGACTCTTATTTTGTAGATGAACTGAAAAATGAAGACAAGAGAAGTCAAGAGACTCGCTCAAGGTGACCCAGCTATGCAAACGGCACATACAGGATTCAAATGCAGGCCCTCTGTATCTGTGGGTTCCACATCCGTGGATTCAACCAACTGCGGATCAAAAAATATTTTTTAAAAAATCCAGAAAGTTCCAAAAAGCCAAACTTGAATTTGTCACATGCCAGCAACTATTTACATAGCATTTACATTGTATTAGGTATTATAAGCAATTTAGAGATGATTTAAAGTACAGTATATGGGAGGATGTGCATAGGTTATATGCAAACACGACACCATTTTACCTAAGGGACTTGAGTATCCACGGGTTTTGGTATCTGTGGGATCCTGGCCCCAATCCCCTGTGGATCCTGAAGGACGGCTGTACTGTCCGCAGCACCAGCCTACCTCCTGTGTGTTGATTTTATTTTGTGAATGGACTACAACCCTTTCCGGGGATGAGTAGGCCTTTAGAAAGCAGAGGCAAAGAAGGTGAGCAAACCAGGAGGATGACATGGTCTTAGCAAATTCCCAGAGACTTGCTTGGCATAATCTGAGGGGACAGCCATTAGGCCAAGATTGTTCCTAGGTAAGAGTCTTGGGGGAGGGGTGGGTCAAGGAAGGCCTTCAGTCTCCTGATTTGGGGTTGTGAGATGTCTGTCACAGCAAAGCCACCTGCCAGAGCCTTAGAGGAATGTCTCAGCTCCAAGACCCGCCTTTCAGAAGTTGTGGTGCGGGGCGTAGGGGGTGGGGGGAAGCTCAGGAGGGCTAGGAGAGGTCACGGGAGCTACCTGCTTGGAGGCGGCTGGGTCACATTTGCTTTGGGCCGTAAGGAAACCTGACCTCAGCGGTGTTGAGAAGGGCCACCGGTAATGCCGTTACATGTAGCTTTCAACTTTAATAAGGTGTCGCAACAACTATGAACATACATATAACTAAAAACACATTTCACTGGAAGCTTAATCTTGAATCCGTTTCTACGGCTCCTGTGTGGTGCTTCATGCCGTCAGTAGAGCTGTTAAAACACAATGGAACGCGGGTAGTTGTGCGCTATATGGCTTTTGTTTTCCGTTAGGAAATATTCACACCTGAAAAGAGAGTGGGATTATCATGGCGGAGGGCGCTGTGGAAGAGCCGTGAGAGAGAGGCCGACGGGTGAGGACAGAGGGCTGGGGAGCAGGAGATCTGGCCGCTTCTATTCCAGGAGGTCTCGGCTTTTCTAGCCTTAAACCTACGGGCATTCGTACATCTCGGGGCGTGAAGAGGCTCTGAGCTGATGATCAGGGTTAGCAGAGGACTCTGGGGTCCTGGCATCACGTGCAAGGTGAGGGCAGGGGCTGCAGAGAAAGAATGTGTCTGAAGGCATCTGGGGGAGATAAGGGCGAATTAAGTCAGGAAACAGGCGCTGGAACGGTTTCCCCGGGGAGCCGGGCGGCATCCATGCCCGTGTGCTGCTGGCCGGGCTCTTCAGTGATGTCCTTCCACCTGAGCCGGGAGCCTGGGGGAGCTGGGCCTGGAGAAGGTGGTACCTCTGCTCAGGGCACACTTGCTCCTCCCCTAAGTCACAGCAACCATAAAGTAATAATAGCTACTCTTTACGGAGTGCTATGGGGCAGGTGCTTTACGTACATTTCCTAACTTAATTCTCACAAAGCCCCTCTCTCTGGGTGGAACCAAGGCCGTGTCTCTGGACCCTCCAGCCCCTCCCTGTTTCCGAGGGGCCACAGGAGGTAGGACACCTGGGCAGCACGTAGGAAGCCAGGGCCAGCTGGTCCTGTTTGTTGGGGGGAAAGGAAATAACACTGGCTGGCAGAGAAAGTAGCCGAGTGTGGTTTCGGATGGGAAGGCTGTTCTCAGGTAGCCTGATGGCAGCCCTGCCCGGGGAGGTGCCTTCGAGGCACCCGGGCCATCTGGGACAGTCCCCTGTCTGCATACAGGTGACCCACTTGCTGCGGCAGGGCCTTCAGGGTAACTTCTCTGGGCCGTACAGCAGCACCGCGGGGTCTGCCATCGGGGTTGAGGGGTGACCCGTCTCCCTAGATAGATTACATTTGGTTTGCTCGGAAGGCATTTATGGCTTTATAAAGCTCTTAAATTGGCTCTTTTCCCCCCTCAAAACATTTCTTCAAGCTTACAAGGCCAGTTTTAGAATAGCAATTACCAGCTCCAATCTCCCCCAGCAAACTCACGCTGTGCTGTTGTATATAAACTGCTTGGGACATTTGTAATGCTGCCACACAGCGTATCTGCGCGGCGGAAAGCCCCGTCTGTCCCGAGGAATGCTGCAGAGGCCCTTTCTCAGCTCTAATTTATGGGCCACATAAAACTCTGTGAAGTTGCCCTGCATCTTTCTGAGGCAAAGTTGAGGTTTTTTACTGTTTCAAGCTGCTAATTTTTACCATTTAAAGCCAGCCTTCTGCCCGTGCCAGTGTGCATGTGTGCATACAAGTTGGCCACTTTAATTTATGTGCCTCTTTCTCTCTCTGTGATACTCAGAACTCACAAATGTGTGCATAATGTACAGCCAGATCTTCCTTATCATGAGAGGCTTGGCTGCTTTGTCCTGTGCCCGCGCTAACCCGGACCCCCTCCCACCCAGGGAGGAAGCCCTGCGATGGAGACAGAGATGGACACTGGCCTGGGAACAGGAATCGGCGAATGGCAGGAGTTTGCCGTGCAAACCTGGTCCAGGGTCCCTGTCGGTGAGAAGAGAGGTTTAGCAAGAGGCAGCTCTGTGAGGGTACAGAGAGCCGGAAGTTCAGAGCCGCTGGGGACCAGGATTTCAGGCTGGAACAAGGCACGTTCCAGATGGAACCTTCTAAGCCTCAGTTTCCTCATTTGCAGGATGGGGGTAGGATTATAGATTTCTCACCGGAGGGTTGTGAGTATCAAGTATGCTGATGGCTGCGATGGCCCTTCCCAAGCTAAGGCAATATCCCAGGGCTGGTTGGTAGCTGTTCCAAGCCTGAAACTGCTGGCAGGGCCCTGGAGGAGGGGGAACAGCCAAAGGCAATGTGATGACTCAGGGTTTTCCGAAGTCGAATGGCAGTGCCGCTGGTGGGCCTCACCAGGCTCTGCTGTGCCTCGTGGGGCAGGCCGTGGGAGCTCCGTGCACTGAGCTCCTCCCTTCCCACCGGCGTCCTCTGATCCCTGGGTAAGAGCTCCTTGGCACCGCCTTCCCACCTCCAGCCCGGCTCCCACCCCTAACCTTTCTTGGGAGCAGTAATCCTCTCCTGGTCTTTGCTGATGCAGGCAGCTTTTCTAGCAGTCTCCTGGGAAGGCTGCTGTCCAGTAGGTCTTGGGGGTCCAGAGGCAGGGAGGTTTGTACCCCCAGCCCCCTGTGTCCCCACAGGAGGGCCCTCACTGCACAGCAGGGGAGCTTGGCCCTCTTGCCTCCCACCCTGAGTTTGGATCACACTATTACACTGGCTGACAGAGGGGGACGTTCAGCCCTTCCTTGGGGTTTGGGTGAGTCCATGAATCAGAGGACCCCCAATCCCCCTCTTCCTTCAATGTCCCTCTAGGCTAATTCAGCACAGTTTTAGTGAAGGGAAAGATGCTGTCACCTATTGAGCATCGACTATTTGGCAGGCAGTGGGCAAAGTGCTTTGTATGCTCCAGAGAATTTAAGTATCACCACAAATCCTACCGGTAATAATAACGAAAATGGGGCTTCCCTGGTGGCGCAGTGGTTGAGAGTCTGCCTGTCGATGCAGGGGTCGCGGGTTCGTGCCCCGCTCCGGGAAGATCCCACATGCCGCGGAGCGGCTGGGCCCATGAGCCATGGCCGCTGAGCCAGCGCGTCCAGAGCCTGTGCTCCGCAACGGGAGAGGCCACAGCAGGGAGAGGCCCGCGTACTGCAAAAAAAATAACAATAAAAATAAATAATAATAATAATAATAACGAAAATGTATTTGGCACTTACTACGTGCCAGGCATTGTTCTGAGCTCTTCATGCTAACTCAATCCTCACAACACTTCTACAAAGTAGGTACTATTATTATCTTCTGATATTATAGATAAACTGAGGCACAGAGAGGTTAAGGAACTTGCCCAAGGTCCCACAGCTAGTAATTTGGGAAGATGGGATTAGCACCCAGGGAGTCTAATTCTGAGCCAGAGCTCTTGACCACTACACAAGAAACAGTGCTTCTTTAAGGAAGGTGTTTATTATTCCTCCATTTTATAGGTGTAAAAACTGCTATTCAGAGAGTTCAAATAACTTGCTCAGTAACACATAACTTGGAAGAGGCAGAGCCAGAATTTGAACCCAGGTTGGTCTGGCTCCCAAGCTTGTGGTCTTTCTGTTTTACCTTCTATTCTCTTGCTTACTGGCTTATTACACAGGTTCAAGACACATGGTTTTCCCACCCTCAATTCTTGATATTGTAAGCAGAGGAGTCATAACATAAAACTGAAGTTTTGTAAGAAGATAAGGCTGGTTTGGAGCTGAGAGGCCGGAGCAAGGGGAAGGACTTGGCAGCAGCTGGGCAGCGACGGGGGGCGGTAAGGTTCAGGTCAGGGTGGGAGGAATGGAAAAGAGGATGGACTTAAGAGCTGTGCCGAAGAATCAATAGAACCTGGTGATTGACCAGGTATTGGGAGTCCGCCTTAGGGTGGAATCTCCAGCCTGAAGACTCAGTGAATTGACATACTGTTCATGAAAAGAGCGAAGTTCTTGTGGGACAAGGGTCTCATCTTACAAGTGTTGACTTTGAGATGCCATGGAACATCCTGTGGAGGAGTTCTGTAAGCAATGGCTGATCATTTCTCTAACCTCCAAAATTGATTTTGGGTGTCATGGCCTCTTTGAGAATATGATAGAATGAGATGGATTCTCTCCCAAGAAAAAGGTACAAACACACACGCACACGCAAAATTTGTTAACAGTGTCCCAGACGGGGATCCCTAGGATGCAGGGACTCCAGGTTACCAACACCTGGTTTAGAGCCTCTGTCCTGGCCGTGGGCACCCAGGCTCTGCCACCACAAGGTCTGCTTGGGAAGCTGGAGACGGGAATCCTGAGAGGCTCTATCTCTGAGTATTGGGAGTGTAGATGGTGCCAAAATTCCTCGAAGGGGAGACTTTTCCATTTCAAAGCTTGTACCTGGAAACAGTGTGGGCGGGATTTCCTCTAGGACTCTGAGCCAGGGTTGCAGGTCATTTTCCCTGGGCTTGTGCATCCCTGGGTGTGCCCCAAACTTGGCCCTGAGTTTGTTCATTTTTCCTCTCATTCACTCGTTCTGCTGAGTGCTGACTGTGCCTCAGGGGCTGGCCTAGGCATCCCCTGAGGATGGCGGCTCAGGAGAGGGCCTGAAGCAGGGTCTGAGTCCAGGACACTCATCTGTCCAGCCCGCCTTCTGTGCCCATCGCCAGACCCGTGGGGTCTCCCCAGCACCCTCATCGAGGGCTGTGTATTTCCTCACTGAGAAGCTCCAGTCGGTATGAGGGCAGAGTGTGGCTGTCAGGGAGAGTACACTGGTGTTCAGAGGCAGTCCAGGGAGGGAGGGAGGTCGTAGGGCAGTGACATCAAACCTGGCTTCTGATGGCCCTGCTACAATTTCCTCTGTGACCTTGGCGAGCTGCCTCACCTCTCTGGGCCTGAATTCCCACATCAGTAGAGCAAAGTATTTGGATCTGACCATGTCCAAGGTCCCATCCAAGTTAATTTTCCATGATTCTAAGTATAGAGCCGCCGCGTGCCTATAAAGGCTCCCGGAAGGAAGTAGCCCTGATACTCTGAGGATAAAACATGCCCCCCTCCCCCGGGCAGGGCCACTGTGCTGCATCACTTAGAGAAGAGGCCTTGTGTCAGTGCTGGGAAGGCATGGAGAAGGTTCTTCCCTGAGGTCATTGGCTTTTACCTTATTGGGTAAGAATATGGTAGCCGCCACTATGTGGCTATTTAAATTTAAACTAATTAAAATGAGATCACATTAAAAACTCAGTTCCTCACTGTCACTGGCCACGTTTCAAGAGGTCAGTAGCCTCCTATCCCTCACTGCAGGAAGTTCTACTGGGCAGAGCTATTGTAGAAGCCAACCCCAGCTAGGCCCCTGTTTCTCTGAGGGGTTAGAGGCCTCGCTTGGTTGGAGAAGGCGGGTATTTAGAATAGTTGACTAACGACACTTGGGGAGACCTTGGTCCTTGTGTAATTCATTATGTCTGAGATGGGAGGAAGATGAAATTTCTCAATTACAGCCACTCTGGCCTTCAGACTCATTTAATTACTGCCCAGGCTGTGGGATGGGCAGTGAGCACAGGCCGGAGGTTGCTCCCGGTGCCCTGACTCCCCACATGGATCCTCTGTGCCTCCGGACCAGGTCCCTGAGTAGGGATCTCTCTTTCTGAACCCCTATTTGACTGAGGCCCCAGAGAAACGTCTTCTTCTGCTCCATACCTACCTGAGAAAGAGGCCCTACCCCCGCCTTGCCTGGGAGTCCTGGCTTCCCTCAGGGTTCCGCTGAGGCCTCAGGCTGGGAGGGTTCTCGTTCTGGGGACTTGTTAGTGATAAATAACTCTGCCTCAGAGCCCTTGCCCGCCCTCAGCAGGGAAGAAAGGGACCCAGGCCGAGGTTCCGCTGCGGCAGCAGCAAGGGTGAGCTGAGAGTCATCTGGGGAGCGTGCACATCCCCGGAGGTCCCGGGTTGCTGTAAAGTTGGGGTCAGTAGGGGATTGGGGCTGTGCGGGCAGTAGCTGCCTGTGCACAGAGCTGGTGGGGCTCCTGGAAAAGGATCACAGTGACCTCAGGCTGGGTCATCTCCACTCCTGCTCACCCTGCCCTGCAGCAGGCTCTGGGGGCCACACCACAGCTGTGGGCTGCATCTTGGAGGCTCCTGGGAAACCTGGCTGTTACCTCCCTACATTGCATGTTAGCAGCATAATCTTGGCCTTTCAGGCCAGTGGAGGGCCCTCCGGGAAGCAGCTGTTTCTTCCATCTAGACCTCAAGGCAGGCCCTTGTAGTGGAGAGAAGCTTGGGAGGGATTGGGCATCCCTGACTGTTTCTGCCAGCCCATGCTCAGGTTGAGGCCCGGATGGCCATCTTCCTGGGACTTGCTGGGGGCTCTCAAGTCTACTTACCAGAAGAGAGATGAGTCGGGTCAGGGGCCAGAGTGGAGTCCTCATACGGAGGAGGTCAGATGTTCCACCATCATTTCTATAGCCGGCTTCTCTTTGAAGAGAATAAAGAATTCTGTGTCTGGAATCCTACTTGCTCCCATCAGCCTTTTGGATGAAAAGGCCAGAAAGGCAAAGGTGGGATGGGAAGCAGGTAACACACCCCGTCGACCAACCTTTCAACCTCTGGTGCCCTCCTTGGCGCCTTACCAGAGGGGTAAGAAGGATGGGGGGAGCAGGGGAAGGGCCATTGACCTCTGGTCTAAACCTGCTTTTGGGTTCTCCTTCAGTACACTCATTCCTGTCCATTGTCATCTGGTGATATGAGCGCCGAGGTCAATTTTACTGGAGCGCAGATGAACTCGGGAAAATTCATCCGTGTAGATTTGTTCCTATCTCCACTTCCTTTGAGTCCGTTTGACCTGTGACAGCCTGCTCAGCCGGGCTTTCGTCCTAAACCTGTAGATCTGACCTCTGGGCTCTTCAGACCCAGATGCTCCCCCCCACCCATGCCACGCATCCTCCCCTCCCCTCTCTGCTCTCCTTTTTGCTTCTTTGCAGATCCTTCTTCTCTTCCCTCTTCTTTCCTCTCTTTCTCCTTCTCGCTGGTGGTTGTCAAAGTCCCCAGCCCACCCCCAGGTGGCACCTGCCTGCTCCCCTGGCCCAGGCCACCCGCCCAGGCTCCTGTCCGCACGGCCGAGGAGCTTTGCTGGAGTGGAATGCAGGCTGCTACCACCTTTGTCTGGATACCCTCTCTCCTCACTGCAAAACACTCTTTTGTTCTGACTTTCACTCGGGTCCAGGCAGCCCTGCCACTCTCACACATTCATTCAGTACAAATTAAATTTATTATCTATCCGAGAAAAACCAAACCAGGAGGTTAAGTCACTTAGTGCAAAAGAAAACAATGTGATACACTTCACTGTCCCAGATCAAGTGATTTGGGGCTCCTGGGTCTCTCCTTGCTGCTCTGTGGACCAGCTAAGACAGAAGCAGCACCCACTCACTGAGGGAACCCTGGGCTCCCGGCACCCATGGCAGGTGGCTCAGTCTTCCTGTCTACACAGCAGTGAAACTAATGCCCTCTGAGGGCTGTACACGAGGAGTGCACCTGGTGTTGCATTCAAGGCACAGCACCAGGTCCTGGCTACCGGCCTCCCTGTCTCCCTGATGTAACTGAGGTGGGGCCAGAGGGTCCCACTGTCAAGGCATTTTGTTCTCCAGGTCACAGTCGTTAGCCTCAGGAGGAAATAAGGCAAAGGGATGAGCAGAGATTCTCTTTCCAGGGACTGGAAGCAGGGTGGGTGGGGGGGAAACAGAAAGGGCCACCCCAACTTGTTCTCCTCCCCTTGAACTTATTCTGTGCCTTCCCAACCTGTCCCACCCCAATGAACAGCAGGAGGATTCACCAGGTTGCTTGAGCCGAAAACCAGGGATCATCCTTGACTTTGACCTTTCCCCCATATCCTCATAGCCAATCGCATTCCACCTAGTATCTAAGGTGAGTCTTGGCCTGATCACTTCCCTCCGCTCCCAGCGCCACGCGCTTGGCCCAGACCTCTGCCGTCTCTTGCCTGGCCTCATGCAATGCCTCCGGGTGGCCTCTCCCTCACGCCCGTGCCCTGATCTCTCTGCTACACGGAAGCCGGCGCCATTGTTCCTACCCTGCATAGCTTCTTCATGGTGGCCATCACAGTTTGCAGTGGCATACTTATTTGTGTGGTTTGAGGTTTAGGATCTGACTTGCCCATTAGACAAGCTCCAGGATGTCAAGGACCGTGTCTGGGTTGATCATCACTGCGTCTCAGTCTCAGTGCCCTTAATAAGCAACTGTTGAGCAGATGGATGAATAGAGGGCCAGGCGGGGCACTTGCTTTCTTGCTGTCTTTCAAAGGGATGTGCGCTCCACGTGGGCAGGGGTCTGCCTCTTGTTCACTCTGACATCCCCCGAGAGCCTAGAACACTGGCACACCCAGGAACTCAATAAAGGTCGTCGAGTCGAGTGAATTGACAGGCTCTGAAGTAGAGGGCTTGACCTGGCTCATGCACTCAGACCACCGGCCGAGATTTGGCCTGGTCACCTTCTCTGCGACGTCATCCCTCACTGTCTCCCCTTCTCCCTGGCCTCCCAGGGTCTTGGTTCCACGAACGCTTTCTGAGCTGAGAGCCTAGGTTGGGGCAGAACCCAGATTGCTGTTGATTCTGTCCTGCTACCCCAAAGGAGGAAGTGGGGTCTTCTTTGTCACTTCCGGGTTAGATCTGAGAGACAGGGTGGTGTGCTGGGGCCACGCACGTCCTTTGGTCCCATGAACTTTGGGGAACAAATCTCTGGAGCCCTTTGGAATGACAGCAGTGCAGCTTAAATCCTTCCCCAATATTGCTTTCTTCCTCTGCAGAAAAAATAGCAGCCTCCCTCCTCCCCATTCAAAGTTCTGGTGATTCCCAGAAAATACGGAAAGCGTCCACAAGGCCTGGCCACAGGAGAGATGGCAAAGGCTTGGGGAAAAGGTGACAGTGCAGGGCACGGTCAGGGCGGCTTCAGAAGGCGTGCGGTGCTGCGACTGCCCATCTTGGTCCCTCTCTGAGCTGTGGCTCCCACCTGTGGGAGGGAGACGGGGACAGCCGTGTGCTGCCCAGCTGGAGACTGTCTGAGAGATTCTGGAATAGGAAGTATGACAGCTAGAAAATGTTTGTTTTTCACCTCACCCATCAGGAAAGCCCCAGCCCAGCCCCCTTCCAGCTCTCCCATTGTTAACGGCCCAGTGGATCAAATTCCTCGACTTCACTCCCTTGAAGGTTTTCTTCCAGAGCCTTCTCTTAGGCACTCCCAGCTCCCTTTTAGTTTCTCTCCCGTGTGTAGACATTTCCCCCAAGAGCCGGGCTAGCTTGGCATTAGCTCGGGTTTGGGGAAGAGTGGTGATTGGGGGGCGGTGGGCTCGGTTGGGGGGCTGGGGCTCGCGAGCTGCCTTGTGGCTGCTCCACGGGGTCTGGCTGAGCCCCAGCCTCTGACTGTGACATACAGCCCCCTTCATGAAACCAGACAGAATTAAGCCTTTTGTTTCCTGTTTGCTAGGCCGGCTTAAAGAAAACACAGAGGGTCCATGCGGCTGGAGCTCCCAACAAGACGGCCTTTGTATTCATTTAATTAATCAGTTGGCTGAGGGGAAGGAGAGGAGGGAAGTTCATGTTATAAATACATGTTTTTCTTTGGCTTTTTTCCCCCAAAAGACAGGGCTTGAATGGCATCCCCGAGAGAGCCCCCCATCTCACCCCAGACGTGCGGGGGGCCGGGGGCCTGCCAGGCTGCAGCTGTGACTCCCCCCACCTCTGTTCCCCCAGGAACATTAGCCCTGATCTCTCTGGGTCCTGGGGAAATGTCAAATGCTGACAGGGGTGGGGTTTGGGGGACAGTGGGCGGGGTGTGCCCGCTAGGCTCTGGGCTCCACTTCCCCCCTCCTCACCTCCCCCCTCAAACCCTGCATCCTCCTACAGCCTCCATGGAGGCGGTACCCACACTGCCACATGGAGAAGTGTCTGCCCCCAAGAGGCCTGGGCACGAGGCAGGTGCACCTCGGGGAGACATCCTCACTTAGGAGCGGAGTGATCTTCGTGTTCCCTGCTTTTCTCCGCATCCCCGACTCAGCAGGAGGGGCTGGGGCTGGTACCCAACAAACTGCCCAGACAGGCAGACAAAGGTATCCCAGGGGCGACCCGAACCCCATCCAGCGCCCTCTGCCCCACCCTTCAGTTAGGGCTCTTGGGGCTCTGGGGAGGGGCTGTGGTTGGGGGGTGTGAGTCCTCTTGGTCAGATACCCTCAACCCACTTCCACCTCCCCAGAGGGGTTGTTTTTTTTAAAGCTTCCTTTGATGATACTATTTAAACTACTTTTTCATTTCAGAGATGGGCAAATTCACTCCCTGTTCTCTCACTGCCTCCCCCCGGCTTCCAAGTGTTTTTAGCATCCAAAAAACCCTTTCCTGATGACGTAAAACATTTGCAGTCTCTAAATATATGGCCCTCGTGATGGACTTTCACTGTGGTAAAATTTCCCTTCTGTGCTCTCCATCTCAAGTCTTAGCTGAAAGGCTCTGGTGTCTGGTAGCCGTAACTCTAGGCCTCGTGGACACACTGTGCACAACATCTCCAACACAGGGGGTCCAAGGCGGGGACCCCACGTCTGACCTCTAAGTATTTATCTTAGTATTCATCATTCTGGCCTGATACCCAGCCGGAGTGTTGCCACTGCATGGGGTGCCAGGCCCCTGCTTCCTCCCCACGCCTCCCCACTTCCTTGGCCCTTCAGGGAGATGAGGAGACAGCAGAAGCCGGGAGGGAAGAGCTTGTAAAATGTTTGTGGAGACAGGACTACAAGGCCTTGGTTTTCTCTCTCCCCCAACCTCCTGCATTCATCCCCCCCCACACCCCCCGACCTCTCAGTGAGGCCTACAGTTTCAAGCCGCAAACCCAAATACCCTCCCTCTAGGCCTTTCTGGGAGCACAGTCAGGCTAGCCCGAACCCTGGGTGGGGTGGTCTTTCCTTTGCGAGCCAGCAAGATGCCTGGAGCCCGTGCGTGACTTCCATCAGCAAACGGATCCACTTAACGTACTGTGTGGCTGGCTGGAGCGTGTGCCCGTGCCCCTGTCTCCTGAAGCAAGGACTAAAACTCAGGACTCCAGAATTTCTGTGTCATTAACAGACACCGAACGTCAATGTAGCTCCTACTGTAGGCACACTATCGTGTTACACTGTGAGGCCTACAAAGATGATTAAGACACGGTCCTACTTTCTCGGAATTAAGGATCAAGCTGGAGAGAGGGCGTGTACTCTCATTATCACATTTGCTGCTTCCACCTGTACCCGAGGAGGGCTTTTAAGCAGAAGTGAAGAAAGCAGACGGTCCTGGAGCAGGACACCAGAGGGTGGGCTGGCCCTGAGCTTTGGATCCCTTGTTTGTACCGTGAGGATACTTGTAACACCTACCTCGTCAGGTCGCTGTGAGGATTAAAGATTGTCTCGGAGATGCAGCAGGTAAAATACTTAGATCAGTGCCAGGCTCATGTCCTCTGTCTGGAGGGCGGGCCGTAGGTTCAGGGAAAAAAAAAAATCAGTGCTGCCCTTTGCTTGGGGCACCTGGAACTGCTTCGTACCAGAGATCTATAAATTGGGGGTTGGCAGGGAGAGAGGTCAGACCCTGGAGAGTAAGTCTCATTTTCAAAGTTGTTTGAATCGTAGAGACTTGGAAGTGGAAGAGGATCCCAGTGACGAGCTGCACAGGGAAGAAGCAAAGGCCTCCTCCTTTCTGAGGAGAGGAGGTGTAGTTCATGGCAGGATGGTGGGGTGGGGAAAGGTTGGCAGGGCCCTGGTTTGGTCCCCAAGATGCAGCCAAAGTGCCTGGGAGTTGGATGGCCAGGGGAGAAGGGGCCACTAAAACCACATTTTTCAAGCGTTAATGAACAAATGAGTCACCTGGGCGCCTTGTTAAAATGCAGATTTTGAATCAGGAGGTCTGGGTGGGGCTGAGAGCCTGCATTTTGAACAGGCTGCCAGGTGAGACTGCTGCTCTGTCTGTGGGCCACGCTGTGAATAGTGAGGGGCTGATGGATATAGTGTGCTTGTTTGCTAAGTGAAAGTTCCCTCGACGACGGGGGACCGCCCTACCTAGTTCCAAACCGCCCCTCCAAGTGTCTGTGTCTTTAAGGCACTTGGCTGTCCCTGGGCCTCACCCTGTCACATGGCTCCCATTTAGAATGTGAATTGGCCCCAGTCCAGGCCCCTTACTCTGTATGCCTGAGAGGTTTGCCTTCCAGTAAACCTCCTTGCCGCCTCGGCCTCACATTGTCCTTCTCCCAGCTCTGCCAACGCCTTTTCTCCACTGTGACACTCTCCCCGACACCCCAGGCCTGGCCGAGGCTGCCTCTTCTCCAGGCCATCCGCCCATGCTCTGAGCTCCGGGGTCCACTGTGCTTGGCACACAGGCGCTCTGGTGGGACTGGCTGTCGTGTAGACGAATGGCAGCTGTGAGGATACTGCATACCTGTACACAAAGGACCCAACTCCAGAACTGGACTGCACACTCCTGGAGGATGGGGACCGTGTCTGATCTTTCTTTGTGTCCTTGCGGTGCCTTGTGCACAGCGGTTGGTTATTATTAGAAGGTTGGGGCTTGTCCTGTATGCTCCTCTATTCCCAAGACTCAGCTGCAGGGCCTGGCACGGAGTTCGTGCTCATTACATGTTCATTACATGTTGCTCCTAGAAGAAGATGCTCAGTACATGTTTTAATCATGGATGATTTTTGAGGCCTGGGTTCTTGGCATTTATCTTTGTATCCATTCTGCCTGGCACGTAGTGGACTAGATAATTTTTATTTTTAATGAAAGCCTGTTTCTCGGCATGGAGTTGCTTCCAGAGAGGAAGGGGAGGGGTGAGTGAGCCCTTGTCAAAGGCTGAACGGAGCCCCAGGTTCTCGGTGGGCTCTCTCCTCTACCACTTGGCCTGAAGGATCTCCCCACGGTCCTTAGATCGGCTGAGGGGGAATTGATGGAATGTGGGCTTTGGTGCCCAGCAGGCCAGGATGGCAGCTTCTTGACGGAGAGCAGAGAGCGATATTTTTGGCTTTTATGCATATGTTGCGACTCCTGATTCTAAATCCAAAAATTTAATTCAGTGTTTTATTACATCCAAGTAAACATCTATTTCAAAGCCAGCAGGTGAGGCTTTTGCTTGGGGGGGAGAATGAGTAGAGACTGGGTTATGCCCCTTTGAGCCTCAAATATTTTGCCCCTCTGAGCAGCCCCTGCTTTAAAGTCAGGGTCTCTTCCCCCTTCTCTCATTGCCTTACAGCCCAACCTTGGCTTCCCCAGATTGCGTTTAGTTAAATCACCAAGCATTTATTGGACACTTAATATATACAAGGCATTTAGGAAGATAAAAATGCAAGTGATACCCATCCCCTAACTTCCATCTCCAAGTTTACCCTTTAACTGGGGAAGCGGTTCACGAGAAGAAAAGTAACAATATGAGTTAAATAATAATGAAGATTACAATGCAGGAGGTGTCACGAGATGGGACAGGATTGATTAATCACTAAATGAGCGGCACAGAATCCGTGTGCTGAGGGAATTCCGAGCAGAAGGAAATGGCTGTGCGCCGGGGCGGTCTGAAATGATCACAGGGCCTGGGCCTTGATTGGGGTGGGACGGGGTAAGCCAAGGAAGGCAGAGTTCAGTTCAGCTCAGCAGACACTTACAGGGCACCTACTGCGTTCCAGGCACCGTGCTGTATTCTGCAGAGACGAGGTGAACAAGACAGAGTCCTCACCCTTGAGGAGTCTACAGTCTGGGGAGAGCCGTGGAGGAAAGTTCAAGGGCGAGGGGCTGTGGAGCATCATGGAAAGACAGCCAGCTCAGGCCGATGGCCATCAGGGAGGCTGGGAGGATCTGTCCCTTGTGACATCTAAACTGACCTGAGTGGAAAGTCATCCAAGTGTGGCCAACTATGGGGGAGGAGAGAGTCAAGCAAAGAGCTCATCTGCACAAAGGCGCGGCTACACGAACCAGCCTGTTGAGGATGTGCAAAGTGGGCAGCTCAGGGTTTCTGGAGCAGGAGGCAGGTCTGGAGAGGAGGCAAATGGAGAAGCAGGGCTGGCCGGGTCCCGGAGAGCCTCGAATGCCAGCTAAGGAGCTTGGCGTTTTCATGTAGCCCATGGGGAGCCCTTGAAGAAGCAGCGTGACACAGCAGTGGAGAAACAGGCTTTGGAGCCAGAGGCCCTGCTCTGCCTTGTTATCTGCGTGACCTTGGGCGAATGATCATCTCTCCGCCCCCCGCGCCTCAATTTCCTAATCTGTAAAAAGGGTATAAAAATAGTACTTACCTCATTGACCTGTTGTGAAGAGTGGGCCAATCAGCACAGAGTGCTAAGAGAGCTGTCTTGGAGCAGAGAGAATGCTCAGTAAATTTTAGCCATTGTTAGTATTGAGGGATTTTAGGCAGGCGAGTGCCTTGGACAGACTTGTGTTTTAGAAAGATCATGTTGGCAGTCCTGAGAAGGCTGGATCCACGTGGGCAAGACCAGATGCAGGGAAGCCAGTTAGAAACCTATAGTGCGGTACTCCAGGCAAGCAGTGATGAGGGTTGGACCGAGGCAGGGGCGCTGTGGCTAGAGGGGCGGGGCCAGATCCCAGAGCTTTGAGAGGGTAAGGGAAAGGAAGGACTCCAAGGAGACTTCTGAGTTTTCATCTTATGTACTGGGTGCGTGGTGGCTCCAGCAACTGTGCCAGGAAACTCAGGAGGAGCAAAGGGCCTTTGGGCTGTGGGTCCTCCCTCTCTTCCTACCTTTCTTCCTCCCTTCCCCCCTTCTTCCCTCCCTCCCTCTTCTCTCCCTTCCCTCCCTCCTTCCTTCTTCTCTCATTTCTTTCTTTCTTTCTTTCTTTTTTTTTTTAAGTGTATTGAGTTCCAGTATCTGTGGGACACTTATTTGGAGATGTTTTCTGTCAGGAAATTGAATACATGCTAGAGGATGGAACTGGAGGTAGAGGTGTGAGAGCCATTAGCCATGGATGGTTGTCAAAGCCATGAACGGGAATGAGATCACCAGGGGGAGGCTGCAGAGGGAGAAGAGCAGTGGGCAAAGACAGAGGAACACACATTGAAGAGAGGTGATAGAGAAAGAGACACAGAGGGTAACAGAGAGTTGGGAGAAGAATCTGGACAGGGTAATGGAAGTGTTGCATCATTGAACCAAAGGAGTCGAAAGCTTTGTGGTGGAGCACGAGACCATAGAGTCAGATGCAACAGCAGCAGCAGCAAACCTAAGTAGAGAAGGACTAAAAAAAGCATTCACGGACTTCGTTGGTGTGAAAGCCGTTGGCATCCTGGGGAGTGTGGTTTTAGTGGCGGGTCAGGGTGGAAGAGACTGGAAAGGAGTGAGGAGTGAATGGGAGTGAGGAGGTGGGGGAAGCCAGTGTGTGGGGGGCGTGGCTGGCTGTCAGCCTGGCTTTGCCAGAGGACCCTTGGATGGGGGAGGAGATAAGCCGGTTGCCAACAATCAGCAGGCAGATCTTTCATGCGGCACTTGGATTGGAAACCGCTGGAGAGACTTAATTGTGTCATTCAGTTTTTTATTCCACAAATATTTATTGCATAATTACTGTGGGTTTAAGAGTGTGCTAAATGTAATTCAGTGATGAACGAGTCTAAAGGAGGAGACTGAACAAGGATTTAAGTAGCCATAACACAAAGATGATAAGTATCATAGTTGACATACTGTGAGTTGGATAAGGAAACATTACTTCTCCCTGGGGTTGCTAGGGACTACTTCATGGAAACGATGGTTTTGAGCTGGGCTTGAAGGAAGAGTAGGGTTCTAACAGACAGTAGTGGAAAAGAGGCATTCCAACAGATAGATGGACACGTGCAAAGGCCCTGAGGCAGGTAAGCATGACACATAGGCCAGGAACAAGAAATACTCTAATTTATTTAGAGTGTAGGGTTGGCACCGAGGGAGACTGTAAGTTAAGACTGGGACACTAGGTTGGAGTCATGTCGTGAAGGCTTTCTATGCCAAGCTTAGGGATTTGCATTTTATTCTATAGTCCATGAGGTTTCACAAGAGATTTTACCTTATAGAAAAGTCTTGCTGACACTAATGTAGGGCAGATCAGAGCAGAGAGGAGTAAGTTAGGAGATGACTGTAATTGTCTGGGAAAGAAAAGTACTGAAGGAATTAACAAGCATGTTGATGACGGAAAAGGAAGGAGGAAGAAGGGAGATGTATGTGGGAGCTGGGCCAGTAGGATCTACCGTGTGCCCCCTGGCATTGTGTTGGGCCTGAGTTATCTGGGGGGTGAGGTGACAGTTCGAGGAGGGTATGGGTGGTCGAGAGGGAGGAATCAACAAACGTTGCATGATTTCTGCAGCTCGTATGATAGGAATAGAAGTGGTACCGGAAAGAGAATTAGTAAAGATAAGGAGATGCGCAGGTTTGAGGAAGGGAGAGGGGCCAAGTGCAACAAGTGTGGCACTTGTTGCCTTGAAGGGGGGCTGTGACTGAGAAACGGCCCCTGCACGTGTGAACAGGAGTACTGGGCCACCTCAAGGGTAGTGTCACTAGTGTGGTGGGGTCAGCAGCCAGGGTGCAGGGGATCAAGAGAGAGAATAGGTGTGAGGAAGTGGCCGTTGTGAATACCAATTGCTCTTTCAAAAGTTTGGTGGTGAAAGGAAAGAGAGAGCTGGGAGGGATATCATTCCAGAGGGTTAAGCAAATAATTTACAAATTAAATAACTCTTTGAAAAATTTTTTTATTGACGTAGAGTTGATTTACACTGTTGTGTTAGTTTCAGGTGTACAGCAAAGTGATTCAGTTACATATATACATACATATATATATTCTTTTTCAGATTCTTTTCCCTTATAGGTTATTACAAATTATTGAGTATAGTTCCCTGTGCTCTATGGTAGGTCCTTGTTGTTTATCCCAAAAATTAAATAATTCTTTACATTCAAATTACAATATACAAAATACTTCAAGTCCATTATCTTACTTGATCTTTATGATATTTAAGGGAGTCAGGCAGGGGCCATTGTACCCACGTTACAGATGAAGAAATTGAGTTTCTTGGGACACGGGGCCAATAAGTGTCCTGGGTGGTTCTGGGCCAGTGCTCTTCCCACTGCACTATCACACCTGTGATGGTGATGGGCCTGGGGGTGCTGTCATGCCTAGAACGGTGATAGTTGGGCCTGGGAGACTGTATGTTGGTAGGTCTGGGGGGGTAGCCTGAGCAGAGGGAGACACTGAAGATACATGAATACACATGCACTCACAGGTGATGGGCGCTGTGGGATGGAGGGTCAGAGCCCAGGTGGGCTTGGCCTTGGGAAGGAGGAAGGGGGCTTTGTTTTCGAGTGGAGAGGAAGGGAGAGGGAGGTTAAAGATATATGTTGAGGAAGAGAGGGAGGCCATGAGGCAAACTCAAAGACCCAGAGCAGGTGGACACTGAAAATGCCCAGGTGAAAAAGTTGAAGGCATTTGTGAAGCAATGTGCCTGGGAGCACAGGGCTGAGTGGGCTGGCTGGAGGGTGGGTGAGGGGATAAGTGGGCTGCAGGCCCCGTAGCTCTGGGCTAGAAGATGCAGGTCAGAGCCACCATTGTTGTGAAAGAACAAATGAACAAAGGGGCCCTCTCCCACGGTCCTGAACACAGAAGTCTTGAAGGTGGGAAGGAGCGTGTCCTATGCAACCCCCGCTCCCGCCCTAGCGTCTTTCTTCACTCCCACCCACACCTGCACTTGGCCTCCGCTGACCTTCTGGGCTCTAGGGCTCTTACTGTAGTCCTGGCCCCAGGGGAAGAAGCGATCCGCCCCTACTCTGAGTCAGGTGGTTCAGATGAAGGTGAAGCCAGTGCAGGAAGGGGGCTGGGGGATGGACCCTGTGGATGCAGGAGAATGAAAGTATGCAGTAAAGGTTCCGCCAAAGCCTGGCCAGGGAATAGAGGGATGGCTTCTTGTACAGAAAGAGAACCCCACGGAGGTGACCTTTCCCTCGAGTTTGTGCCTGTGATCTGGGAGAGTAGCACTGACGTATATACACTACCATGTGTAAAACAGATAGCTAGTAGGAAGCTGCGGTATAGCGCGGGGAGCTCAGCTAGGTGCTCTGTGATAGAGGGGTGGGATGGGATGGGGCTGGGAGGCTCAGGAGGCAGGGGATATACGTATAGGTATAGCTGATTCACTTTGTCATACAGCAGAAACTAACACACCATAGTAAAGCAATTATACTCCAATAAAAAAAAAAAAGAAAAGGAAAATATGCAGTAGAGGTTCTGCCAAAGCCTGGACAGGGAATAGAGGGATGGCTTCTTGTACAGAAAGAGAACCCCACGGAGGTGACCTTTCCCTCGAGTTCGTGCCTGTGATCTGGGAATCCAGGACAGTCCACCCTGTGGGCCCTGTGGTGTTTCTTGGTAACTTCTTGGCCGTCCTGAATTCTCTTCTTACTCAGCTCCTTGGCTGGAATTCCAGGAATCTGCCCTCCTTGCTTTCAGAAGGTCATCTTGTCCTGGAGGTTGCAGTCCTTTAGGGAAGGAGCCCACACTGTTCTTGTTCTGAGGCCAAAGTCTGCATTCGGGGCAACGAGGGCCAGGACGCCATACAGGTTCCTGCTCTTCCGCTGTGCCACCGTGGGCTGAGACCTCTGTGTTGCAAATCAGCCCCAGACGCGCGGTGTTGGAGGACACACAGCCGGGTGGACCGGACGCAGCTGGGCCCTCCCATCGCTGCTGGTGGAAGCACGTGGAGGCCGTTCTCCTTCCCAGGAAGCCCCGAGCTCTTGGGCTCAGAGTTTTCAGGGTCTCTAGCTGTGTTTGCCTCCCACCGGGGGAGACCAGCTGTTCCCGTTTGCCTGGGACTGAGGGCTTTCCTGGGACACAGGACCTTCATGAGGAAACCTGGGAAGTCTCAGGGAAATTGGGACAAGTTGGCCGCCTAAGTGTCCCACGTCAACTTCTGGAAAAGGGCAAAGTTAAGGATCTCCAAATTCTGGTGGGCACAGCCTGGATTTTCCTCTGGGACGTTGCACCTTTCACATGGGTCAAAGGATAAACTCTGCAATGTGTTGCCACTGTCTGATGTACAGTAGAAGTGGCTTTGGGATTTGCAGGCCTGGGTTGAAATCCCCTTTCTGTCACTTCCTAGGTGTGCAAGTCTGGGTGAATTACTTTATATTTCTGACAGTCAGGGTCCTTCTCTGGGACCAGGTGATAATAATATCAATCTCAAGGTGGTTGTGAGGATTAAACGGGGTGGCGTTTGTCAATCAGGCGCCTAGCACAGGGCACTGGCAGGAGATGGTCGATAAGCATTAGTTCTCCCTGATTGCTCCGTCTTCTTCCTCTCATCGGCGTGACACCCATTCTGCAGGTGGAGAAGCTGAGGCTGATGAGCGGGAATAGTGTATTCTGGGTTAAAGTGACAGTCAGAATCGGAAATCAGCAACAGCTTCTATCTTTTGACTACCATTTTCCTGCTTTGGAGTAGACAAGGGTTTCTCTATCTGGAATGTTCCCTGGATGAGGGGAAAGGAGCCATTTTTTAAAATCTATCTATCCATTCAACAAATATTTATTGAATACTTATACTATATGTCAGGTACTGTTCTAGATGCTGGGGTTTCAATTGTCAACAAAACACACATTTTCTGCCTTCATGAAACTCGCATCCAGCTGGGGGAGACGCACAGTAAACATCTATCTAATATAGTGTAAAGCAAGTAATAATTGCTCAGCAGGGCAAACAGGGCAGGTTGAGATGGTGGAGTGGCTGGGCCACAGGCATCGCTCCACATGGGGTGGAAGGAAGGCCCCTCTGAGGAGGTGACATTTGAGCTGAGGCCTGAAGAATGCTGCCTGGGTCCCGTGAGCCTGGCTCCCCTCCCCCTGGAGCTCCCAGCTCAGGCCCAGCTGCCCCAGGGTGGAGTCAGTTGCTGAGGAGAGACCGTCAGTCCCTGATTTGGGCTGCAGAGGAGGTAGGGGTGCAGCTGCTTTATCAGCTGTCTTTCCACGGTGCTGACCCCTTTGCTGGTCTGAGCCTTCGGGATGGGGGAGGGACCCAAGCTGGAAAAATCAGTATTAAGGGTCAGATCGCAGATGAAAATGATATAAACTCCACTTGGGGACAGCCTGCATTTGGGGAGAAGTTACAGCGGCTTGGGTTTCCTGTACGGCTCCATTTCTTTGGCCTTGCCTTTTCCTTTAAGAAAAAACACAGCCCTGTTTGGAGTGCATGCTAAATGATTTATGAACATTACTCTTCTCCTGTTAGTTCTACCTGTAGGAGCTCCAGCCCTCACAATCCTTTTCATGTTGATTAAGTACATTTGAAAGCCAAAGGAGACTGTCTGAAATTGCTTCACAATACAGACTGGTGGCTTCCCTGGACCCAGGAGGGATTCCTCATCTTCCCTTTGAAAGAGTCCCTTTGCATCTGGTTAAGAGGGAGATGAGTCTAGAAGCATGCAGCCGGTCTTGTGTGTGTCGGAGGGGGCAGAGGGATGGTGCTTTTTCCGGAGCCGGTAATTATGGATTTGAGACTCCAGACTCCCTGGATGGACCGTCCTCCAGGAATCATCCTTCTAGTCCAAGTGGGACTGCACCTGGCCTGGCCCTGCGGGCAGGTCAACACTGGTCAGGAGATTAGGAGAGCGCTTTTAAAGGGCCGGTCAGAGCTCAGTGCTGTCAGGGGACCCACTGAACAGGATGGGAAGAGAGGGGAGAGAGAAGGAACGTCACAGCCCATCTTTCTATATCCCTGGCCTAACGGAAGATGTGTGCGGAGAGGAAACGTGAGCCACGGAGCCCGCCACCCCGACAGCAGGTCCTCTTGGCGGGTCCTAAAGTTAGGTCAGGACCGGCCGCCTACTCTAGTTCCTCCCCCCCTCGATGTTTATCACTGTGTAGTGGAGATCTTGGACACATGTTCTGTAAGCAGATGGGTAATTAAGGGCCCAGCCTTAGAACTCACTTTGCCTTGAGAAACAGACTTTAATAGATTCCGATTCTACTACATATTCAGTCTCCTGCACCCCAGTCTGGCCCAGGGCTCCCTCCCCTGGGTCTTCATGTCAAAGATGTAGTGGGCAGCTTTCCTTGGACTCCTGCTCTGGCCACAGAAATTATGTGAAGCTGTTTTCTCCTCTCTGTCTCCTTGTCCAACAGATGTCCCTCTGAGTTGCCTGCAGACTCTGGTCTTTCAAATCCAGGCTTTAAAAGTTTGTTTAGAATCCCCCATCTTCATAAAATTGTCATCCTTTGTGGCTTCCCTTAGTGCAGAAGCCCCAAACCTCTTCCCCTCTGTTCCCCCTCCCTGCCCTGTGCAGGGTGGCATTTCTTAGCCGAGTTTGTGTTATTAGACACTGACTGGGCTTGGCCTCGTCTTACCTGTGCTGCTTACCTACTGGATGGCTTTGGAAAAGTCACTTCCTATCTCTGACTCTTGATTCCTTCATTTATTAAATGGGAATAAGACCATCTGAAGAACATATAGGACACTAGTTTTGAAAAATGCTTTGGAAATTCTCTTTGTCTCCTCATGACAAAAGTTAAAATAGACACTTAAAGACGTAAACATTTAAAATTCTGCTGTCTGACCACATGCAATCTGGGATATAAGGGTGAGATGGTGAGCAGTGGAAACCTGAAGAGAAGTACGGATTGTCCAACTCGACCCCAGTCCTCACAGCAGGAGGGGGTGTGTGTGCCAGGGTCCCTGCTTGGCTTTTGGGGTCTGTTTTCTGTCCTCACACCACCTTGAGATGCCGTTATCCCCAGTTGAGAAGATGATGGAGATGAGACCCAAAGAGATTAAATAAATGGTCCACGATCACAAAGGGAGCAAGTTGTAGGCCGAGAATCAAACTCAGCTCTGCCTGACCGTCTGGTCTGTGCCCGTGACGTCACGTGTCAGGACCCCCCTCCTGGAGGGCGCCCTTAAGGACCGCTGGGCCTCCATCAGTGGCCGCAGCTCACTGCCACCTCTAAATCCCACCCACCTCTTGAACCTGTAATTCTACCTTTAGCAATTTATTCCCCAGAGCTAAGCATTTATCCTCCTGATTCTCTTACTTTAGCTCTCGCTCCCTTCTCTCCCTCTCTCTTTAATGCACACACCCGGAGGGGTTGCTCGTGAAGCCTGCATTCATACTGTTAGCCCCTTTCTTCCCTGGCTCAGAGAGACGGCCAGAGCAAAAGCTCTAAATTGTGTACCCGGGAGGGCAGCTGATTCCCAAAAATGGCAAAAAGGAAAGGTCTGTCCAACTAGGACAAATGTTATCCCCTTCCGAGTTTTGCTGGGGCTGTCCCTGCCTTGGTGCAAGTTGAGCCAAGGCCTGTGGACAGCCTGGGAGACCGGCATCCTTCTTTCTGAGCCCCTAGCTAGAGCCCCATCATCGTGGAGCACAGCTGCCGCCTGACCGATACAGGGATGCGGTTAGTTGCTGACACTCAGAGACACGCAGCGCCCCTGCCTCCATCTACCCACCCCTCACTTTCTCCAGCTCTCTCTCTGCCTCTCCCTCTCTCCCCACGCCCCCCTCCATCTCCCTCTCTCTCTTACTGTCCTCACTCCCCCAACCTTGACGTGGAGGGCTCAGTCCCACTGAAGCTCTGTCCATTTGAAGAGCCCCTCTCTCTCCAGAGTGGCTCAAAGGGCCTTTTGAGTGGGGAGCAGGCAGCCTGTGGGCCTGGGAGGAGAGATAAAGGCGTGAGATCCCCGGAGGGCTCGAAGGGTCAGGGGCTGTGTATCTGGTGACTTCTGAATGCAACCGCCAACAAAGAGAAATCTGTGGAGGGAGAGCCTCAGCGAAGGAAATAAAATCTCCGTGAAAACAAACTTTTGTTGGAAGCTTTCTTGCCTTCTTTTGGCAGCGATGCTAAGTCCGAGAAGGGGAAGGCTGGGTCTTCCGGAGCAGTTGGGAGGCTCTCAGAACCTCCAAATATCAGCTTGCTACTAGGGTACTATTTTCCTCCTTCCAGGAAGAGCGGCCTTGGGAGCTAGTGCGGTGATAATTGGTTTTCTGATCAAGGCTACAATGAGTGAAAGAAAAGCAGCCTGGGGTGGGGAGGGGGCAGTGCAAAGAGCTCTGGACTGGGAGTTAGGATCTTGGTGGACACAGCTTGGGCCGACCCTGCATCCTCCAGGCCTTACTTTTCCTGCCTGTAAAATGGATAGAATTTGCCCGAGGGCTTTCAGCTAGAAAAGCAGGGTCTGAGCCAGGAAGCAAGCTTCTATTGTCCATTACCCTGTAATTCACAAAGCCCAGAGGGTGGAGGTGAAAGGATCCTTGAGGGCATGGCAAGGCCAAGGAAGGTTGGCTGATGGTTAGCCTTTCTCCCCAGGCCTAAGTGGTCATACTCTGTGCTTAGCTGTTTGGTTTCTGCACCTCGTTTTGCAAAGAAGCTGGGGAATGGTTAAAGAAGGGCCTTTTCACTGAAATTGTCAACTGTGTGGGCCCCTGTCTAGATTGATTTGGGGACACTGGGTCCTCACAGGGTTTGGAGAATGCAGACGATGAGTTCTCTCCAGCCGATGGGATGTTGCTTGTGTGTTTGTTTTTTTCTCCCTGGAGTCCAGGGAAAGGGTTAGAATTTGTGTAGGGTCCAGGCCGCATAAGATTGTCTTCTTTTGCTCTTCTCAGGGAGAAAATCATTGATTGTGACTATTGTCAGGCAGAGCTCACAGGACTTTGGAGGAGCAGTGGCCAGGGGATTAGGCAGCGATGGGGCAGACCTGTGTTTCCAGATCTGTCTGCTCTTGACAGGCCGTGTGACCTTGGGCCCCATTCCTCTCACCACGGACAGCGTCAGATGGAATGAGAGGCAGAAGGAGAGAGAAACTCAGCGGCAGTCCTGGTGGGGGACAAATCCTGGTGGGTGCCGAGGGGACCTGAGAGAGTTGGCTGGGAACCAAGGCTGCCTGTTCTCCTGTGGCCCCTGCCCCCTCCCACTCGTTTCCCAGCCGCAGGCCAGGGCTGCTGCTTCTGTTTGCTGGCTTGGGAAGATGTGCGTGTCTCCCCCTGCGCTCTGAACGTCTTTGAAAACTGAGAGACACGTGGGCAGAAGGGCCTCTTCAGAGTCCTCTCTGACCGAGGAGCCATGATGCATCTGGGTGCGGGGAGGTCCGTCCAGGGAAGCCTGGCTGAATCAGAAAGGCGTCTCCTCCCTCCCCTCTTCCCTCTGCTGTCCCCTCGGCAGCCTGGCAGGGTCACTCGTGGGCTAATAACAGAGCCGGGCCCGCTGATGTCACATAGCTAGTTGCAACTGCCTGCAACAGGGGGCATTTTTAAGAGGCGAGTTAATAGGTGAAGTCTCCCACTGCTGCCGCCATGCAGAGTTCACGGGAGGCATGTTTAGGCTCGATGTGGCCTGCCTGTGAGTGAGCATGGAGGGAGGCCAGTCCGTGCGGGCTCCCCTTCTCCCCTCCTCAACACATACACCCAGGCAGAGTCGCACTCCCGTGTAACACACCGTCGCACACACACGTACATGTGCGTACACACAGAATCATACGCATGGCTCACACACACACAGTCACACACAGGGTCTTACACACACACACACTCACGGGCATGCTGGTGACAAGAGAGAAATCTTTTCTAAGAGCTTCTCCTTCACTCTCCCATCTCCCCGTCTCTCACCCCTGGATCCCCGTCTCCTCTCCCCTCCCTGGTCTCCGCCTCCACGTCCTGGGTCTGTCAGGCCAGCCTCATTCCATGGGGCGTGGTGGGGCAGCACGAGGCAGTGAAGAGCTGTGCTGAGACCCCGAGCCCCGCTGCATGGGGTTCCTGCCAGGGACACTCTGGCAAGTAGCTGGGCTCCTGTGAGCCTCGCTTCTCTCTAAATCGGACGGAAAGCGGCGCCTCGCAGTGTGGCGGTGATGCGCGCGGGGGGGGACAGGTAGGCACCACGCGGCATGGGCTGCACACGGAAGTGCCCAGTGACTGCCCACGCTCTCCTCTCCCCGTTGTTCCCATAAATATAGTTCTGCTCTGTGGTCACCACGTTGGTGTTTGAACTAGAAAAGGGCCTGCCTAGTGAGGGGTCTGTGTCTGCCTGATTCTCCAGGGGCTGCTTGCAACTCTAAGCGGGGTGCGGCGTGGCTCTTATTACCAGTTTCTGTGAGACAATTGATTGCACTCAGTACATCTTCATCTCATCCCTCTTTCCCGAATAAGGAAGCTGAAGCACAGAGGGCTTCTCTGTGCTCACACAGCTGGTTAAGCGGCTGGAGCCCAGCTCTTCCCCCTGACTTCCTGGTGCAGTAGGTGATGTGCTGAGGCCTTGAGGCCACCAGTGTGGCTTAATTCGGTGATTTAATAGGTCATCTGCTTCCCTCCCTAGAGCAGGCCTGTTCCGATGGGACCTTTCTTCTAGCTTCTCTATAGAGTGACGTGGACTTGGGTAGGAAGGAGGTCTGAGGGGGCATCTGGGGGAACACATGAGATGAAACTGGGGAGCTCTGTTCAGGTCTGCAGACGCTACCCGAACGCCTGCCACGTGCTGGGTCCCGAGCTGGGGATGCAGAATAAACACGATATTGTCCCCACTTTCAAGGAGCTCACAGGGAATGAGCAGGGTGGGGGCTTAGGCATGTAAAAAGATGTATAGACAACGAGGTGGGTGCAGCCCTAGGGGAAAGCACTGGATGCTTTTGGAGGTGATGGGGTGGGGAACAGGGACTTGGTCTGCAATTTGCTTGGAGGAGGTGATGACAGAACAGACTGTCCTGGGAATTAGGAGGAAGAGGGAAAGGCCCCTCTATGGAGCGGGGAGGTGTGAGACAGCAGGAGCAGGAAGGGAGGAGGGGGCAGGGTTGGACTGAGTGCTATGACAATTGGATCGTATCTTGCAGGTGATGGGAGCTATGGAATGTATTAAAATAGGGGAGTGGCATTGTGAGGTTTATATTCTAGAACACAGGCCTCAGTAGCAGTGGGGATGGGTTGGAAGGGACCAGACTTTTGCTAGAACATTCAAGGTGTGTATTGGTTATAATGCCTTTGGCTGCTAGTAGCAGCAAATCCAACCCAAAGTGGCTTAAACAGTAAGGGATTCATTTTCTTACATATTATGAAGTTCAGAGCCAGGACTGCTCTAGGGTTGGGTAAACTCAGTGACCCAAGGACATCAGCAAGCCCCCAGGTTCTTTCTCTGTCACCCTCTGTATATCAGCTGTTTTCAGACCAGCTTTCCTCTGAGTCACACAACGGTGGCAGCAGTTCCAGGCATCACACAGTCAGCACTCCTGGCTGACAATTAAAAACAGTAAAGCAAGTCAACTGTAAAACTGGGGAGTTAGGGGGCTGCGACAGATGGGAGAGTGAATGCTCCTGGCCTGTTGGAATTGAAATTAAAAATTTTAGGAAGCACCAGCAAAATATTTTAAGCAAAGTCAAAGACATATGGCAAACTGGGGAAAAAAGTTTTGCAACTCAAATCACAGGGCTGTTTTCCCTCACATACAAAAAGTTCCTAAAAATCAACAACAAAATACAACCCAATAGAAAAAATGGGCAAATAATTCTGACAGACTGTTCACAGAAAAGAAAATACAAATGGCTCGTAGCATATAAAAGATGTTCAATCTTACACATAATAAGAGAAATGCAAATTGAAACTGTCTCAAGTTAGCATTATTCATTCATCTTTTAAATGGGCAAAAATCCCAAAAGTTTGTTATCACACTGTATTGGCAAGGCTCTGGGGAAACAGGCTGACTTATAGTATAAATCAGTACAACCTCATTTGGAGGGCAATTTGGCAATAGCTATCAGAATTATAAATCATATGCCTGTTGACCAGCAATTTCATATTGGGGAATTGATCCTAAAAGTATACTTGCACTTATGAAATGACATGTGCCTAACTTTATTCTTTTTTTTTAAAGTTAATTAATTAATTTTTGGCTGCACTGGGTCTGCTGCACGCAGATTTTCTCTAGTTGCGGCGAAGGGGGCTACTCTTTGTTGCGGTGCATGGGCTTCTCATTGCGGGGGCTTCTCTTGTTGCAGAGCACGGGCTCTAGGCGCGCGGGCTTCAGTAGTTGTGGCACTCAGGCTCAGTAGTTGTGGTTCGCGGGCTCTAGAGCGCAGGCTCAGTAGTTGTGGTGCACAGGCTTAGTTGCTCCGCGGCATGTGGAATCTTCCCAGACCAGGGCTCGAACCTGTGTCCCCTGCATTGGCAGGTGGATTCTTAACCACTGCGCCACCAGGGAAGTCCCCATAAGTTTATTCTTTGCAACATTATTTGTAATAGCAAAAGATTGGACAGGACCCAAATGTCCATTAATTGGGGACCAATTAGCTAAATTATGGACTATCCTGACAACAGAATACTGTGCATTTAAAAAGAGGAATGGAGAAAGCCCGCGTGCAGCAACGAAGACCCAACTCATACAAATAAATAAATTAAAAAAATTTTTTGTTAAAAAAAGAGAGGAATAATCCCTGTACGGGCCACCAAAAACAACAACAAAAAAAGAGGAATGAGGAAGCTCTCTTTGTACTGATATGGAAAGACCTCCAAAAATATATTAAGTGTAAAAAGAAAAAAGTCCACCAACGTGCAGAAAAGTGTGTATAAAAGGGGAAAACAGGAATCTATATTTGTGTTTCCTTCAGCAAGTGGGAGACAGGGATGGGAGGGAGACATTTCAGTGTAAACTTTTATATACTTTTTGATTTTTGAACCAGATTACATATTACCTTTAAAAAAAATAGAACAGAACCAGGAACTCTGTGCAAATCCCACAAAACTTGGGTAAGAGCTGCTGATTTTCACCCCTGAGCTCTGAATTATGCAGTGGTAGTGGAGATGGGAAGGGATAGATTTGAGAAATGTGTTTTGGGAGTGAAACCCCCTAGATTGGGTGTGGGAGTGAAAAGCAGGGCAGAGGCAGAATGAAAGATTCTTCCCAGACTCAGGTACCTGGTAGAAGATGGCATGATTCTGAGTTGGTTGTACAGGAGAGAAGCATGTTGGGGGAAGGAAAGAGGCCTGGAGAATCGTTTCACCCCTTGAACTCAGTCTGTGCAATTCTCCAGTCACTCAGTTCCTGGGACCCTACCTTGTCCTAGTTGTCCATGCACCCGCAGGCGGCATATCTGGCTACAGACTTCTAGTTTGCTGGTGATGTTCCCTCCTGCCAGACACACGGTCAGCGCAGCCGCGTGGGTATGACAGTCCCAAGAGAGGGTTGGGACTACAGGTGGCTCTGGGCATTGGTCTGAATACAGAGTCTCCCAGGGAGCAGAGGCTAATGTCTGGAGCACTAGGGGTGGGGAGGAGGCCTAATAAGTGGATATGACAGCGGAAATCCACATTCCCCACTGGGTCAGCCTGTCCTCGAGAATGGGCAGGTCTTGGTGTTCCATTTCCCATCTCTGTTCTGATTCTCTTTGGCTCACCATCCGCTGCCGGAGAGGACTTGGGGCTATGAGCCTGGTGCTGGGCATCCCAGGAGACAATGGCCTGTGGTCTCCCAGGATTAATATCTACCTAGGGGCAGCATGTACTGACGGCAGTGGGAGAGGTGGACAGGAAGGGGACCCCGGGGAGGAGAACTCTACGCAAAATGAACATCCACGGGAGAAGTCAGTGGGCTGGGATGTGTTTGGGGTGCATCTACCCCTTTGCTGACAACAGCAGTCCCCTCAGCTTCAGGCCCTGCTCCAGGCCCATCTGCAGAGTCCGGTACCAGAATGAAAAATGGACGCGATAGCTAGCGGCAGCCGTGCTGTTTGGCATTGGAGGCATTATGAACTGGTATGTGAAATATGGCCACACTCTTGGTTTTCGTCGTAGCTGGAAAGGATTAGGAGACAATTAATAAATGATTTAGTGCCTGAGTTTAAGTAACTTATTATTATGGGCTGCATATATTTATTATGCTTCACTGAGCAACACTGGAAAATTTCCTTCAAATGTCACACATTTTGTATGCAATTTGTTTCAGAAGTTTAAAATTTTTTTTAAAGAAATGCCTCTATAAATTATATTTATTTTGAATTTTATTTTATTTTATTTTTATACAGCAGGTTCTTATTAGTCATCCATTTTATACACATCAGTGTATACATGTCAATCCCAATCTCCCAGTTCATCACACCACCACCACCCCGTCCCCTGCCGCTTTCCCCCCTTGGTGTCCATATGTTTGTTCTCTACATCTGTGTCTCAATTTCCGCCCTGCAAACTGGTTCATCTGGACCATTTTTCTAGGTTCCACATATATGCGTTAATATGCGATATTTGTTTTTCTCTTTCTGACTTACTTCACTCTGTGTGACAGTCTTTAGATTCATCCACATCTCTACAAATGACCCAATTTCATTCCTTTTTATGGCTGAGTAATATTCCATTGTATATATGCACCACATCTTCTTTATCCACTCATCTGTCGATGGGCATTTAGGTTGCTTCCATGACCTGGCAATTGTAAATAGTGCTGCAATGAACATTGGGGTGCAGGTGTCTTTTTGAATTATGGTTTTCTCTGGGTATATGCCCAGTACTGGGATTGCTGGGTCATATGGTAATTCTATTTTTAGTTTTTTAAGGAACCTTCATACTGTTCTCCATAGTGGCTGTATCAATTTACATTCCCACCAACAGTGCTAGAGGGTTCCCTTTTCTCCACACCCTCTCCAGCATTTGTCGTTTGTAGATTTTCTGATGATGGCCATTCTAGCTGGTGTGAGGTGATACCTCATAGTAGTTTTGATTTGCATCTGTCTAATAAATAGTGACGTTGAGCAGCTTTTCATGTGCTTCTTGGCCATCTGTATGTCTTCTTTGGAGAAATGTCTGTTTAGGTCTTCTGCCCATTTTTGGATTGGGTTTTTTTTTTTTAATATTGACCTGTATGAGCTGTTTATATATTTTGGAGATTAATCCTTTGTCCGTCGATTCATTTGCAAAGTTTTTCCCATTCTGAGGGTTGTCTTTTCGTCTTGTTTGTAGTTTCCTTTGCTTTGCAAAAGCTTTGAAGTTTCATTAGGTCCCATTTGTTTATGTTTGTTTTTATCTCTATTACTCTAGGAGGTGGATCAAAAAAGATCTTGCTGTGATTTATATCGAAGAGTGTTCTTCCTAGGTTTTCCTCTAAGAGTTTTATAGTGTCCGGTGTTACATTTAGTTCTCTAATCCATTTCGAGTTTATTTTTGTGTATGGTGTTAGGGAGTGTTCTAATTTCATTCTTTTACATGTAGCTGTCCAGTTTTCCCAGCACCACTTATTGAAGAGACTGTCCTTTCTCCATTGTATATCCTTGCCTCCTTTGTCATATATTAGTTGACCATAGGTGCGTGAGTTTATCTCTGGGCTTTCTATCCTGTTCCATTGATCTATATTTCTGTTTTTGTGCCAGTACCATATTGTCTTGATTACTGTAGCTTTGTAGTATAGTCTGAAGTCAGGGAGTCTGATTCCTCCAGCTCTGTTTTTTTCCCTCAAGACCGCTTTGGCTATTCGGGGTCTTTTGTGTCTCCATACAAATGTTAAGATTTTTTGTTCTAGTTCTGTAAAAAATGCCATTGGTAATTTGATAGGGATTGCATTGAATCTGTAGATTGCTTTGGGTACTATAGTCATTTTCACAATATTGATTCTTCCAGTCTGAGAACATGGTACATCTCTCCATCTGTTGGTATCATCTTTAATTTCTTTCAACAATGTCTTATAGTTTTCTGCATACAGGTTTTTTTTCTCCCTAGGTAGTTTTATTCCTAGATATTTTATTCTTTTTGTTGCAGTGGTAAATGAGAGTGTTTCCTTAATTTCTCTTTCAGATTTTTCATCATTAGTGTATAGGAATGCAAGAGATTTCTGTGCATTAATTTTGTATCCTGCAACTTTACCAAATTCACTGATTAGCTGTAGTAGTTTTCTGGTGGCATCTTTAGGATTCTCTATGTATAGTGTCATGTCATCTGCAAACAGTGACAGTTTTACTTCTTCTTTTCCAATTTGTATTCTTTTTATTTCTTTTTCTTCTCTGATTGCCATGGCTAAGACTTCCAAAACTATGTTGAATAATAGTGGCAACTGTGGACATCCTTGTCTTGTTCCTGATCTTAGAGGAAATGCTTTCAGTTTTTCACCATTGAGAATGATGTTTGCTGTGGGTTTGTCCTATATGGCCTTTATTATGTTGAGGTAGGTTCCCTCTATGCCCATTTTCTGGAGAGTTTGTTATCATAAATGGGTGTTGAATTTTGTCAGAAGCTTTTCCTGCAACTATTGAGATGATCATATGGTTTTTATTTTTCAATTTGTTAATATGGTGTATCATGTTGATTGATTTGCGTATATTGAAGAATCCTTGCATCTCTGAGATAAATCCCACTTGATCATGGTGTATGATCCTTTTAATGTGCTGTTCGATTCTGTTTGCTAGTATTTTGTTGAGGATTTGTTTTTTTTTTTTTTTTTTTTGGCGGTACGCGGGCCTCTCACTGTTGTGGCCTCTCCCATTGTGGAGCACAGGCTCCGGATGCACAGGCTCAGCGGTCATGGCTCACAGGCCTAGCCGGCCCATGGCATGTGGGATCTTCCCAGACCGGGGCATAAACCCGTGTCCCCTGCATCGGCAGGCGGACTCTCAACCACTGCACCACCAGGGAAGCCCTTGTTGAGGATTTTTGCATCTATATTCATCAGTGATATTGGTCTGTAATTTTCTTTTTTAGTAGTATTTTTGTCTGGTTTTGGTATCAGGGTGATGGTGGCCTCATAGAATGAGTTTGGGAGTGTTCCTTCCTCTGCAATTTTTTGGAAGAGTTTGAGAAGGTTGGGTGTTAGCTCTTCTCTAAATGTTTGATAGAATTCACCAGTGAAGCCATCTGGTCCTGGACTTTTGTTTGTTGGAAGATTTTTAGTTACAGTTTCCATTTCATTACTTGTGATGGGTGTGTTCATATTTTCTATTTCTTCCTGGTTCAGTCTTGGAAAGTTATACCTTTCTGAGAATTTGTCCATTTCTTCCAGTTTGTCCATTTTATTGGCATAGAGTTGCTTGTAGTAGTCTCTTAGGATGCTTTGTATTTCTGCAGTGTCTGTTGTAACTTCTCCTTTTTCATTTCTAATTTTATTGATTTGAGTCCTCTCCCTCTTTTTCTTGATGAGTCTGCCTAATGGTTTATCAATTTTGTTTATCTTCTCAAAGAACCAGCTTTTAGTTTTATTGATCTTTGCTATTGTTTTCTTTGTTTCTATTTCATTTATTTCTGCTCTGATCTTTATGATTTCTTCCCTTCTGCTAACTTTGGGTTTTGTTTGTTCTTCTTTCTCTAGTTCCTTTAGGTGTAAGGTTAGATTGTTTATTTGAGATTTTTCTTGTTTCTTGATGTAGGCTTGTATAGCTATAAACTTCCCTCTTAGAACTGCTTTTGCTGCATCCCATAGGTTTTGGATCATCGTGTTTTCATTGTCATTTGTCTCTAGGTATTTTTTGATTTCCTCTTTGAGTTCTTCAGTGATCTCTTGGTAATTTAGTAACGTATTGTTTAGCCTCCATGTATTTGTGTTTTTTACGTTTTTTTCCCTGTAATTGATTTCTAATCTCATAGCATTGTGGTCAGAAAAGATACTTGATATGATTTCAATTTTCTTAAATTTACTGAGAATGCCTCTATAAATTATTAACCTGAATTCTTCAGGACAAATTGCTGGCATTCCAGCCCCTTGCCCACCGTCCCTTATGAGTGTCATAAAGACTTCCTGTCCCCAGAACAATGATAGTGCCATGTCCCACGTCTGAGCCGTCTGTGCCATCTGAGGGGCTGGGGAGAGGATGAAGAGTCACTTGCTGTCTCCTCCGGTCGGGCACCTGGGGCAGAGATCTACAGGGGGTCTGAAGAAAACACACATGCTTTTGGATGATTGCCTGGAGGCCGGAACTGTTGATCAAAATCCTTCCTCCAAAGCTTTGGTGAAAATAAAAGAAATCAAGCTGGTGGGGGTGGAGAGGGTCAGTCCTTAAATAAAACTAGGATCCTGTTGACTAGGGAGCTGGAAGCATTTCAGACACTGATGGCTCCAAACTGTTTTATTGATGGGGAAGCCAGACTCACAGAGGGGTGACAAGTTTCTCTAAGATGAACTGGAGAATCTTTTCCACATTTTTTCAGGCCCGATGCCATGTTGTCTTTTTGTTTTTCTTGGTAGAGCAGTTTAAAGTTTTGATAAGATGACATTTTTAGTTGACTACTGAAATTTTATAGCCCCTCCCCACAAAGATTCTCATGTGACTAGCTAGGGACTGGGTCAAAAGACAGCCTGGTAGGACTTCCCTGATGGAGCATGATTAAGAATCCGCCTGCCAATGAAGGGGACACGGGTTCGATCTCTGGTCCGGGAAGATCCCACATGCCGTGGAGCAACTAAGCCCGTGCGCCATGACTACTGAGCCCGAGTGCCACAACGTCTGAAGCCCCCACGCCTAGAGCCAGTGCTCTGCAACAACAGACCCCGCACACAGCAAGGAAGTGTAGCCCCCGCTCACCGCAACTAGAGAAAGGCTGTGCGCAGCAACAAAGACCCAACGCAGCCAAAAAAAAAAAAAAGAAAAAAGACAGTCTGGGGACTTGCCTGGTGGTCCAGTGGCTAAGACTCCGTGCTCCCAGTGCAGGGGGCCCGGGTTCGATCCCTGGTCAGGGAGCTAGATCCCACATGCCGCAACTAAGAGTTCTCATGCCGCAACGAAAAGTCCCACATGCGGCAACAAAGATCCCACGTGCTGCAGCTAAGACCTGACGCAGCCAAATAAAATATAAATAAATATTTTTTGAAAAAGACAGTCTGACTGGCCTGTCCCTCCATTTCCAGATGTGTTTTCTAACATCTGTACGACATGTGCCTGTTGAGCACCTAATGTGTAATAGGTGCCCCTGGAGTGCGTGCGCGTGCGCGTGCGTGTGTGATGCATCAAAACAACCCCTGCCTTCATCTAGCTTTGCACGTCGTTGGGCTGCTCCAGCATCCAAAGAGTCAATGCCTGTGAGTGAATGAATGAGCCCACCAGGAACGAACACAAGCAGCTTCTGAACAAGATCAAGACAACCTACAGGAAGAAACCAGCAGCCTGGAAGCATCAAGAAGGAGACTTCTTTGGGATTTTCTGCACAGCTGGAGGTTCACTTCTTCAAGTCCTCCAGAGGTGTTTTATACATCAGCAGTGGACATCCTCCCTGACCTCCTGACCGTGGCCGAAACCTACGTGATGATTCACAGTGTTTCCCTTGGTTATCTCCTTGGTCAACCCTCCATCCCCTCAGCGTGCCTTCTGGCGGAGCCCAAGCCCCCTCCTCTTTTATTGCTTCGAATCAGCTGAGGCCCAAGGGACCAGATAACTGAGCCTGTTAGAAATGCATATAAAATCAGTAAAAATCTCTAAGTAAAGCCAGGGAGTGTCCTTATGAGTAAGGTTCACAAACTTCAGTGGAAAGATTTTGTGACGTACTTTGACTGCTCAGAGATTTTTAAAAATTTGTTTACTTTCCAGTGTTTCATACTATACTATATACCCATATGTTGAATTTATGAGGTTACTGAATAGCTAAATCACATGCCGGTTTCTTTGTCATAGAAACTCTGGCCTGTCTGCTGGGAGGCTGAGAGTAAAGTGGTAGGGTTGCTAGTTTGTTTTCAAGACCGTCACCGGGAAGGTTCTCCAGTTCGGTTATTTTAAGCCACAAGAAGGCAGTTTCACTATGAGAAGGGCCTCTTGTTTCCGGGAGATTTTACCCATCAGTCTTGAGAAAGCACCTGCTGCAGGGGCCTTGCTCGCCAGCTCTTCCTTCTCCTTTGCCCCTGGAGGGTGCTCGCTCTTCACTCTGCCAGAAACAGAGCGGCTTCTGTGTCATTCCAGAGGGGCGTCCCAGGCCGACCTTACTGCAGCCCGACAGAGGGCCCTCTGATCAAGTCCTGCCCGAAGAGGGCCTCCGCGGTCCCCTCTGTGCACAGGGAGGATGGCCTGTGCCGGCCTATGACGCCCGCCAGTTCTTTGGCTGGCAGGTGCCAGGTGGAGACTGTCAGCAGCTCAAGAGGGAGATTGTTCTGGGTAGTTACTGCTAGCAAGGGATCCCATTTTACCTACCTGCCATCAGAGTAATCTGTCCGCTGCTGGAGGTATCGCGGAGGAGCACTGAGCAGGTGAGGCTCGGCAGATGGCAGGGCAGCCGGGCGACGCCTGCTCGGGAGGCCGAGGGCGCGTGCGGTGAACTCGGAAAATCTGCCCCCGCCCGCTCCTCCCCTGTTTATGGTGAAATTGGGTCTCCTTTAGGAAAGGTACAGTTTTCCTACTCCGTTTGTTCTCAGATTGGTGTCATACCCCGAGCCAAATTAGTGGCTCAGAACAATGGGAAACAAATGCTCTTTCAGCATCCCGCTGTGATCTGGGGATCCAGGTGGGGACACCAGCTGAGTGGTTGCCTGCTCCACAGAACCACCCCTCTGCAGAGAATCAGCATTCCAGAACCATCCAGCTCAGCCAAATTCCCTCGTAATCAGCTGTGCTGTGCGCATCTGCCTCACCCCAGCTAAACAAGCTGGAGCCCTCTTCTGTTATTTATGAAGCAATATTCAGGACCAGGCCCCGGGGGCGAGTTAGGAAGTGATGAGCGAGCGGGAAGCGCTGTTTGGAGGGGCCTGGCCTGCCACGCAGGGCCTCTCCCCGCGGGGCCGGACCCTCCAGGCTCCTTTCCAGGGCTGCCGTGCCGGGCACCCTTCTCTCAGATGCTGGCGGCTCTTGGCTTGGCTTGCCCGCCCAGGGAATACTCCCACTACCTCCGGCGCTGCCTGGTCTGAGAGGGAGTGGCTGGGTCCCCATCTCACCCCCATCTGCCTGAAGTCGGGGAGCCCTCCTCTGTGGTGGCTACATACCTGCTGGATGACATTTCGCCCCTTAGTCAGCTGGCATCTGTCTCTCCCATTTCGACGGGGCTCTTTGGGGGCAGGGAGCTGATTTGTCCTTTATTATTGATCTCCGACCTAGTAAAGCATCTGGCGTGCAAAACACATTTTGTACATGAAGGAAGGGAGCTACTGGCCAGGCTGCCAATCCTGGACTTCCCTGGTAAGCCTCCATCCCTCTGTCAATCCGTTTCTGCAAATATGAAAAGAGGAGGCGGGATAGATGGTCTCTGAAGTCCCATCCAGGTCCAACAGTGCGTGGTTCTGACACTGCCTCAGGGCTGCTCCTCCTGGCTGGTGCTGCCATTGTGCTGAGGTCCCCTCTGCCCTGGTGACCCCGCCTTCGTCAGGACGCGGGTTTTCAGTGCTTGCTCTCTGGTGGTAGGTGCTGGCCTCTGCCCGCGCTCTTCTCCCTGGCACATCCTCAGCCTGCCACTTTCCCAGCCACACAGCTGACAGTTTCCTCCCAAGTTATGCCAGATGCAAGATGACGACTTGTTGGCACAAGAGGATGCATTTGTTCTGCCTGGGCTGCACCTCCTGGGGAGGCTGTGTTTACTCTCCCTTCTGGCCTAGACCCCTCTCCACAAGGGGAATCAAGGGCCTTCTCATCTTCCATCAAAGGAGGGTTGACCCGTAGCACATCCCATCCCTTTGCCGTGCGGCCTTTGTCCGGGATGCAGGACCCGGACAAGCTGGCCTCCCTCCTCTGCCTGTAAGCCTGGTGCGGAAATGTTCCTGCTTTCCATGAAACAACAAAAATAACCATCTTTACTTGCACGAGAGAAATAATTTTAACTTTTCAAAACATATCATTATTTTGCTTCGTTTGTATAATATCTCTTGTTGCAGGCAAGGCAGGAATAAACATCTTGATTTCTTTGAGGCCCAAAGATTTGTTAGTATTTAGTTTAAGATTTCTCAGAATCTTAGAAATTTCTAGTTGAATGTGAGCCTAGTGAATATCTCCTCCCGTGATTCTTAATCTCTCTGGGGACATGGACAGCCTTAAAATCTTCATAAAATTTGGAAATCTCTCTAAAGAAAAATGTACACACAAATACCATTCTGGATAAAGTCTCAAGGGGTTTGTGGACCCCTAAAACCTTAAGATTCCTTTTGCTCTGATCCAGCCACTTGGTTCAGTAGACAAAGGAGTTGAGACCCAGAGAGTGAGGGTGACACACAGAAGGTCAAAGGGACGGGAAAACGAGCACCATCCCCTAGGTTCTGTCTAAAACCCTTTCCAGCACACCATACTGCTCACTGCCGAATCAGACTGGAAGACCAGATCCTCCCCTCTTGTTCTTGGCCTCTGATTCCTTCTCCTTTTAGATTTCCTGCTCACCGTTTTATTGCTGTAGATACATTCCTTGACTGTCTTTCGTTTCAGACTAGAAAGGGGCCCAGGGCTCTCCGTCGCTGCCCACCTCCCACCAGTTCCTTTTCTTTTTCACCCTAAATCGTGTCTCATTTGTCCAGCCTCAGCCCTCTGGAATCACCTTGGCTCAGATGTTTCCATAGGAAAGTTGCCTCCCCTGTTGGCCAACTGGCCTGGGAGCCCCAGTCTCTTGTGTTCCCCCCGCTGTGGCTGCAGAGACTTGGGGTTCCCTGCTCTCTCTGTCTGCCCTGGGTTCCCTTATCCTCTTCTTCAAAATTGTGGTAAAATACACATAACAAACTTTACCATCTTAACCATTTTTAAATGTACAGTTCAGTGGCATTAAGCACATTCATATTGTTGTACAACCATCACCACCATCCGTTTACAAAACCCTTTTATCTTGCAAAACTGATATTCTGTATCAATTCACTAAAACTCCCCATCTCTTCTCCCCCAACCCCAGGCAACCGCCATTCTCCTTTCTGCCTCTGTAAATTTGACTATTCTCGGTACTTCACGTGAGTGGACTCATACAGTATCTGTCCTTCTGTGACTGGATTACTTCACGTAGCATAATGTTCTCCAGCACATTGCAGCACGTGTCAGAATTTCCTTCCTCTTTTAAGGCTGAACGATATCCCATTTTACATAGAGACCACATTTTGTTTATCCATCACCTGTCCACGGACGCTTAGGTTGCTTCCACCTTTCAGCTCCTGTGAATGATGCTGCTGTGAACGTGGGGTACAAATAGTCTTTTTGAGTCCCTGCTTTCAATCCTTTGGGGTGTCTACCCAGAAGTGAAGGGATGTTTTCTAAGGTGTCTTAATTATTCTCTGCTCTCCATCAAATCTATTTTTATTTTGTTCTTAAACTAACATCGTTTGCGTAACTACTAACCTCACTGGGTCTGCGGCATATGCCACGAAGAGTACTTTCTCAGTGAGCTCTGAGGCTCTTTCCTGTCTCCTCTCTCTAAGATGCCCCTCCCTTCTCAGTCGCTTCTGCTCCCAAGCCTGTTGAATTTTTTTCTTATTGCTTATCATCTCTTGACATTGTATAATTGTATTTATAGTTTGTTTCCCCCATTAGAATGCGAGCCCCACGAAAGCAGGGACTTTTCTGTTTCGTTCACTGTTACATCTCTAATGTCAGACACAGTGCTTGGTGCATATGCCTAAGACATAATTATTCAGTTATTATTAACTTAATAATAAATGGAATAAACGGATGATCGAATGAATGAATAAAGAAGCAGGGTACTGTCCCTGCCCACAAAGAACTTACGGTGTGGGAGGGAGATAGACATAATAGAACTGTAATATAAGGCAGAATATGGGGGCCTTGAGAAGCATCTGGTTAAGTCCTACGACAGCGGCCAGCAGGGTCGATCCAGAACGTACCTCTGTGTACTGGGCAGACTAGTCCCTCAACATTGATAAAAAGGCCCAGGCTGTTGAGTAGCTTTAAATTCATTTTCTCATCCATCTCTCCTCAACCTCCCTTTATGATATTATTATCATCAGTTTCCAGGTGAGGAAACCAAGATGGACACAGGTTAAGGAAATTGCCCGATGCAATGCAGCCAGTAAGTAAGCAGGTTTGCAGTCTGGTCTGGCTGCCTCCGAAGTCCAACCTCTTTTTCTTTCTTATATCAATTATTTTTCTTTTCCTTATTGAGTTTCTTTTCAAAAATTACAGAAGGGGCAGCGCTCTCTGCAACCCGAAACAAGGCAAAGGTGTGCTAACAACGGTGGGCCCTCGCGCCCATGTGAACATCCGGGCTGTTCCTTCCACACCACCTCTGTGCTCACACAGACTTATGCACGTGGATGCACTCCATCTGGAGTTTGTCCGCTTTTACAAAAATGGAATCACACCGCACACATCAGTCTGCTACTTACTTTGCTTACTTGGAACATTACGGCCATCTCTCACGGCAAAAGATGTAGCTCTAACTCGTTCTTTAGAATAGTTGCATTTATTGATAGTATAGCTGTACCACAGGTTACCCGAACATTCCCTACTGGTGGACATCTAGCTTGTTTTTCACTTTGTCCCACTGCAGGAGCTGCTGCATTGTCCTCATGCCTGGGTGCTTTTCTTTTTATAGGGTACATTCTCAAACTAGGGCGGCTGAGGAAAAGTGTATGTGTATTTTTAATTGCGATAGATCCTGCTATACTATTTTCCCCAAAGATAGTAGCAATGCAGTATCATGCTTTGAAGCGCTGCAGTTTCTAGGCTGGTGCCTGCCCCTCGTTCTTCCCTTGCCTCTTCTCCTCGGAGCCAAGTACCCCTAGGCGCATCCCAGCCTCTTCTGACCTGACCCAGGACCCTCCAGGACGGCTGGAGGGACACCGCCTCCTTCTCTCACCTTCTCTCAGGGCATGGCTCTGTCCTCTCCCTCGGCCAGTGAGGACCGGCCGTCAGGAAACCTGGACTGTAGTCCTAACTGCTCTTAATCAGCTGTGTGACCTTGGACAAGCCACTGAATTTTCTGTGCATTGGTTTCTTCACCCGTAAATTGAAGGAGGTTGGGCTGGGTGATGTATGAAGACCTCCCTCTCCAGATGACCTTCCCGGGTTTGAGACCCCACAGTGGTCTCACTGTGGGGAGACCCCAGTGGAGCACTGGGGTCTGTCTGCTCTCTGGGGGTCGTGGGGCCTTCAGCGGACGGAAGGGCCTTTCTACAGCCCACTTCCCTCCAGAGGCCTCCCAGCTGCCTGGACTGCTGGTTGTATCAAGAAATAGTGTGGAGGGTCGGGATTCCGGAGGCAGGCTGACTTAGACCTGGGCTAGAACCCAGATCAGCCACGACCTTGGGCAGCTTGCCTCACCTCTCTGTGCCTTGATTTCGGAATCTGTTAAATGGGCGAGCTAAAACGGTCTCGAAGTTCTGGAGCAGCGCTGTTCAGTACAGCCGCCTGTGCCAATGGAAAGACCGTCTAGCCGGAGCTCCCAGTACAACAGCCACTAGCCACACAGGGCTGTCGCGCACCTGAAACGCGGCCACTGAGGCTGAAGACTGGATTTTAGATTTTATTTAACTTTCATTAATTAGAATTTGTATTTAGAAAGGCAGATGTGGCTAGTGGCTATCTTGATGGACTCTGCAGCCCCAGAAGATGAAGATGTTATAATACAGTACATAGAAAGTGCTCAGCCAGCCCAGTGTCTGGCACATAGTAAGCACTCAACAAACGTCTGCTATTATTAGGTATCATGTGTCTCACTTTCCGGCCTACCACACCTGATGGCTTGCAATGACACCTCACACTGGCTGTCCTGGAGTCACCTGGGGAGGCAGAGATGGGGGAAGGTGTTGCCGCTGGTGATGCATGTCAGTAATGAGCCTGGCACTAAATGTTTCTGGTCTGCTACTTTCCCTGGAGGGTCATGTGAGCCGAGTGGTATGTGGCCTGCTTTGCAAGTGACTAACATGGTGTAAGCAATCTGCATGGAGAGAAAAACCCCTCTGCTGGTATTCCATTATTCTATTAGAGTTTCAGAGCCGGGATTAAGTGGACATGATTTCTTCCTATGGGCCATTAATTTTGTTTTATTGCTGGTCTGATGGCCATTACCCTTTTTGCCAATGCATTCCCCCATTAGGTTTGTACAATTAACAAAATATGTGCTGTTAGGGCTTTGATGGGAACAGTTGGATGGAAATAAAGGGAGGGGACGCAGCCTCCACTGAGTTGGGGGTGAGGAGAGGCTGGACCCTGGGGTGGGGCCTCTTCAGCACCTGCCTGGTAGTCACTGGCATTCCTGGAAAAATCCCTAAGACCTTTGCCGGCTGTCTCCTGACTTGGAATGGAGGAGCTGCCCAGGGGCGTGAGAGAGGGAGGGACCCTCGGGGGGCCTGGCTGGGAACAGCGCAGCTGAGAGTATAATGAGCCACCTCCGTGCTGTCGCCTTGAACCCTCAGCAAGCAGCGTGCGTCAGCCTCCAGGTGCCCCACCCTGCGACTGAAGCGGCTTCCAGGCACACCTGTCCTCTCTCTGGGGGGCAAACAGGAGGACCCGTGCCTGATGAAAATGGGGGCCTCTGATACTCAGCGTCATCTGGTGATTGCCACGTGGAAATGCAAGATCAGCGTTGTTAGGTCATCCAAATTTTAGAGAAAACTTAGGAGCCTGGATTTTCAAATGTGAAATGTCTCACTTTTCAGATGTTGGCAGAATTTACAAAAACATCAGACGGGCAAGAGGCCAGCTAGGGGCTGCCAGTGGGTGACCTCTGCCAGCACTGAGCTGTTCTTGGAGGGTTTTGAGGAGGAACAAACATGACGCAATTTGTGTTTCAGGAAGATCCCAGGCCATGGGAGGTAGTGGGTGGGCAAAAGCGGGGCCAGGCTGGAGGCCAGGAGACGGATTGGGGGCCCTGGGGAGAGAAGGAGGCCTGAGGCAGGTCAGCGACGATGGGCCAGGAAGAAGAGCAGGGGTGCTCCCGATGGAGAATAAGCACGTCTCAGGTCTTGGTGTTTTCTCACCTCCAAGGGTGCCCACTTACAGGAACGGGGTCCAGCTTAGAGTCTCGGGCCTGGACGGGGCCTGGAGAGCATGGCTGAGGGACAATTTCCAGGTCCTCTGCAGCTGGGTGCCCAGCCCTGCCTGCAGCCCAGGGGTCTGAGGACAGTGGGGAATCAGCCTTGTTCTTACCAGGCTTTGAGGAAGCCTGCACAGCACCCTCAGTGCTGGGTGGGTACGTTTCTCAGAGCCACACATTTAGTGCCAGGTGATCCTCTCAGTATTCAGTTACCCAGTTGTTGTGTCTTTGAGAGCCTGGTGGCCAGGGTCTGTGATGCTGTCGCTGACAGCCTCACTGGACTAACGTAAACCACGGCGAGCTGTCGTCAGGGGGCGAGGGGAGCAGATGTGGAGCAGAGAGGGGACTCTGGTGATGAGGTGGGAGACGCAGGACACACTGTGGGGGGACGAGTGGCCCTGCAGGCGTTTCCTCCTGGGAGGGTCTATTCAAGTTTTCTTTCTCTTTTGGGAGTTTTGCTCATGTGCCTACAGAGGCTTCTCAGAGATGGGGACCATCCAGAGAGACTCTCGGGGCCTGAGAACAGGTTGTCACGATCTGTCCTCATCCTAAAGGTCTGGCTGGGGTAGTAACAGAGGAGCCTGTCACAGGCAGTGGGATGAATGCAGAAGCCCTCAGGCTTCTTGATTTGTCTCCCTTTTCCCATCCAGACTCTGCTAGCCCTCCTGGGCTGTTAGCCCTCCTAACACTGAAAGACAGCAACAGCAGCCTTATTCGTCGTTATGAATATGTTCCAGGCATTGCACAAAATGCTCTCGGCGCATCATCTCACTTAAAGGCGCTACCCTTATCCCCCTTCTAAAGGTGCGAACTTTGAGGTTTGTAGAGGTTAAAGCTAGGAAAGTGATGGACCCAGGCTTAACCTCAGAACTGTCTGACTCCCGTGTCTTTACTCTTACCCACAATCATATACTGAGCTGTGATCTGGGGGTGAGTCTGGGCAGCTTCAGAGATGTATGGATGTCAGATGGAATTTTGGTTTAAGGACCATCGAGTCAAGCCCTATCATTTTGCGGATGAGGGAACTGAGGCAGGGAGTGGTTAAAGTTCCGTGTCCAAGATCACACAGTAAGTGAACGATGGACTCAGGGTGTGAACCCATGACGCCCTTGGTCTAGCGCCTTCTGTGGTCCTTGCTAAGCCCCAGGCTCATCTCTGTTCATCCTTTCAACTTACCTAGGATGCTTCGTGGGAGCTCGCTCAGCTGTCCTTGGGCATGGAGGGTCAAGTTCTAGTGTGCTCCCTCCCGTGGGAAGCTTTCTTCTATACTTCTCCCCACCTCTTAACAATGAACTTTCATCAGCTCTCTCATTTACCATTTCATAAATGTCCTCATATTTATAAATGTGAATGCTCAATTCCATTTATGATTCAAGTTTATCTTCATGGTGAGTAAGGTAGGCCTGAGTTTCAATTCTGATTGCGTTATTGCAGGGCTGCTGTCTGAAGGCCTTTGACATGATCACTTGCCTTCCAGGACTACAGGCTTCTGGCTTTGGAAGGCCCCAAAGTGTCACACACGTGGTTCCCCAGCACGTGTCTGCTGGTGCATGGTGAGGAGTGAAAAACAAGGACACCGTGGAGAGGTTGCAGGTGCACATATGTGTGTATATGTGTGTGTGTGAGAGAGAGATGGAGAGTTAGAGACAGAGAGAGAGAGAGACAGAAAGAGAGAAGAGACAGAGATGGTGGGGGGGATGCTTTTCATGATGCTCCATTCACTTCAAAGAGTTCAAAAGGTGGTCCTTTTTTTTTTTTTTTTAAGGTGGTCCTTTTTGCTCTCCTTACTTTTGGGGGTTGAATTACTTTATGAAACGGTGGTGAAAGAAGACACTATTAATGTTTTATCAATATACATGTTTGTCAACCCTCCCAGTCTCACAATGTTTTTTAACATTTTACGGATGGGGGAAGCCAAGTCTGGGAGACCATGCTCTCTGGGACATCTTCTCACCCAATACAGGATTCCGTTTGCCGTGTTGGGAGCTCACTACCTTTCAAGGAAGCCTAACTCATTGCTGGATGGTGCACAGGACTAGAGAAGTCTTTCTTGTATTGAACTGAGGATTGGCTTCCTCTGATATCTATCAGTTAGCCCTAATGCTACCGTGTATAGCAACGCAGCCTCTCTGTCACATAGTTTCTTCAAATATTTGGAGGACCACCTGGTGGGAGAGAGATTGTTGCTTTAGTCAATAGAATTAGGTAGGACCGATGGGTCATATTAGAGAGGGACAAATGAAGGTCCATCTCTAATTTCTTCTCCCATATCTTCTGTCTCATGGCCTCCTAATAAGGAAAATAACAACAATGACAGCTAACATGCAATGAGTGCTTATTTTGTGTGAGGTACTGTTCTAAGCGCTTTACGGTATATGAACTCATTAAACCCTCACAGCCAACCTCAGAGGCAGAACCCTCATTAGCCCTATTTTACAGATGAAAAACCGAGGCGCAGGGAAGTTAAGTAACTTGCCGGTGGACCCACTGCCAGGAAGTGGTGGGACTGGGATGGACACCTGTACAGTCTGCTTACAGAGCTTGCGCTTTTAACTACTAAACTTTTAACTTTAGTTATAAGAGCCAGATGTCTTTGCTCACCTCTCTCTTCTACTCGTCACTGTCAAATTTATTAAACATGATGCCACAGCTGCATCTAAAAGTAATGTGGGTTGATAAGTCTAAAGCGAGGGGACGATTCTCCCCTTGGTTGGCCACCGTACAGCTACTTAGGGAACTAGGATCAATGTAATGGGTTTGGCAGCAACACCATACCCTGGGCTCTACCTCTGCTTGCATTTAACTCAAATAACCCTTGTCTTTTTTTTTCTAAAAGAAACAGGTCACCCCAATCTGTGATTTTTGCAATTGATTTTTGAATGTAAGAGTAGGGTTTGGTATATTTATTCGTGTCAAATCTTTTTCTACAACTCTGTAAAAAAAATTAAACTGGATTTGCATGTGGGCATAGACTGTAATAATATGATGGTTTAGAGTGATGGGATTGTGGGAAATTTTTTTAAATTTTCAAATTTATTTAATTTATGGTTGTCATGATGTTATTGTGCAAGAAATAAAAACTGGTAGAGGAAAAAATTAACTTTTTAGTTTTGGGCCATCCTTTTAGCTTGTTCAAAGTTTTATAACACTGCCCATCAGAATCCATCTCCCCAGCAGAGTGGCTGTCCTTCACAGCGTAGCAGCATGTGCAAATGGCAAGTCTGCCGTATCTTCTTCCAAGTCGCTGGTGTCTCGACAGTCCCAAGAGGGCAGGGATAAATCCCCACTCCATGCAATTCAGCCTAGAAACTTCCTGTACTGAGTTCACGTATGCTCATTAGTCATGTGTCAGTAGTTTAGAAGATTACGAGTTGGAGCCCATTGCCAGCCAGGGGCTGGTTGTGGAAACTGACTAGAATGAACAGAGTCCGTCACTGAACATTTCAACAGACACTTGCTGAGAACCTGACACATGCTGGGCTATAAAGATGCATAAGGTGCAGTCATCCTCACGCACTTGCCTGCAGTGGTCTGGCCTCGTCTCTGAGGTCCTTCCGTGAGTCACCAGTCTTGGTCCTGGAGATATTAGTAGACAGCCCCAGAGGAAGTGCCTCCTCCTGGGCGACATCATCATGAACAAGAGGGACATCTTTCCATGAGCGTGTTGTATTACACCCCATGCCTGAATCTTCTATCTGAAATTCTATCTCTTCCAGGGAGCCTCTCTGTCTTAATTAAAAGGAAAATACTAAAGAGTGATGGGGTGGGGAGTGTCCTCTTCTTCATGACCTTCCTTTGTTGGAAAACCTTCAGTGGCTCCAGGAGCTCACAGCGCAAGCCTGGCCTCTCTGCCTGACACTCAGAGCCCGGATGCTCTGGCCTCTCCCTGCTTACTCAGAGTTACTCCCTCCTCTAGTCTCTCAGGCGGCCCAGCCCTTGCCTTGTCCCTGGTCACTCCATGCTTTCCCCCATCACCCTTGCTCAGAGTGCTCCCTTTCTTGGAATGCCCTCTCTCTTCTTCCACCGGCCGAATCTTTCCTGACCAGTCCTCCAAGACCCCAGTCAAGGTCTGCCTCCCCCTGAAAACTTCCTTGAAGGCCCCAGCTGTCGCCAACTTCGTTTCTCTGTGGAGAGAGAATTATGGTCTCTACCACATAGTTCAGCACTACTTTAGGTATGTTCTCGTCTTATTGGATGATGTTTCATATGATATTCTTATTTCACCACTGACGTGGCGGCACTTTTATTACAGGAGCTGTGGATTTCATTCCTGCTGCACCTGGAAAGTGTAGCTCGCAGAGCAGACACCTGATAAATATGTGCTGGGTTTTTCTTCTTCTTGTTGTTATTGCTTTATCCCAAGAAGAGAATTAAAAGCAGTCATGTTTTCTGATCTTTCCAGTCACGGCCCCATCATTTTTCTCCATGCACATCTCCCTTCTAACCCAATGGGACTCTTCACTTTTACTTGAAAGTGCCCTCCTACATCTGGGCTTTCCATAATCCTGCCATAAACCACAGCATCGGTGGTGGCGTTTGCTTGTTCGGGCAGCTCCCCCATACAGATTGCCAGCTTCCCCAGGGGCTGCTCAGCTCTGTCCCCCTGCACGGGGTCTTCCATCAGACAGGTGGCATCAGTAAATGATCATTGCCTTGGTCAGCTCAGCGCTCTCCACAGCCATGAGCCTCTCTTTCTCTGCGGAAGGGGATGAAACTCGCAAGAAATCCTGCCTCTCCGTCCTGGTTCGTCCTCTAAACAACCGTCGTTTTGCACCAGGAGCTCCTTGCTCAGGAAACTCCCCCCACTCAGCAATGGGGACACAGGGCTGCCAGCCCTGGCTGTGCTCCGGAGCAGGACCCACTTCTGGGTTTACCCCCATCTGATCTTGGTGCTCGCTCCCAGCAGAATCATACACGGTCTATAAAGATGTTTTCTTTCGCTGACAGGTTGACTCTGGAGCAGGACTCTGAGGCTTGCCGTCCTCCATGCTGCTCACCAGAAAAGGGACTGTGAACTGTGAGTAACTCTGATTGGCGTTTTCCATGCTGACTCAATAAGGTTATGGGTTAAAGACCAGCCCTGAACCTGATCTTTCACAGCCACGCATTGTGTGAGAGATGCGCTCTGTCTCAATGAGCTGGTCAGAATGTGAAATACAGTGGACCTCTAATTAGATGAGGTCCGAATGTGACGAAGAGGCCCTGTAACATGACATCCTATTTAATTAGACTGTATTGATTGTGCGTTAAGGTGGACATGATGTGTTATGCGTGTCATGAGTGTTGGAGAGGGAAGCTCTAGAGGTTGCAAGGGCAGGCTAAGCTTTGGAGGCCGTGAGAGGAGGACCTGGGCCAAGTTCATAGCTCGCGCTTGCTTTTATGTCTGGTTGTTTCTGGAGAGACACGAGGGAGGAAAAAGGAGGTACTGCTGGTTGCCTCCCTTCCATCAGCACAGGAGCTGCTCCCCGCCTTATCTGTCTGTGTATTTCCTCATATTGGTTCTCCCACTTGGCATAAGGCTTCGCACCTGTAGGCCCTGGCCTAAGTCCAGTCTGCTCGTTGCGACCTCCTTCGGTAATCCAGCTAGAAGTGATTTCTCCCTCTTCTGAGATGCTGTGCCTCATCCTTCTGCTGGGCATCCCCCTGCCCGCAGTTCGCCGTGTGCCCTCAGCGAGGCTGTGAGCTCCTGGAGGCTAGCCTGGGATCCCCTGCTCCTTGTTTCCCCTCTGCACCCTCCACCTAGGCGCCGCTCAGGCAATGTCAGCTGGAAGGGCTGGTCTGGGGCTGCACAGCTTCCCTACCCTGTTTCGGGGGCTCCCGGGGGCTGAGCGGCTGCGACTTTGATAGTACATTGGCTCCCAACCAGTCGACGGAATTTTAAATGATTAAACGTTATCAGCGCACATCCTCACCTCTGCGTAAAAATAGATGGACTGTAATGAGCATTTGAATAAATCATAAGAATGGCCACCCTGCGATCGTCTAACATCCTGCCGATGCTGCCCCGTGAGTGAGCAGGGTGCCGGCCCTCCGCCTAATGGCCTGCGCGGCAGTGCTGGTGCCTCTGTGATTGACAGGGCGCGGCTCCCAGGGCATCCCCTTTCCGCCCGGCTTGGAGTGGTCGATCCCCAGACACCGGGCCGGGGAAGGGTGCCTCCCTCCATCCTGTTCCAGGAAAGCCTACCTAGGAGATGGGGCCGGGGTGGGGTGAGCCAGAGTAGGAAGATAATGACCTTTGCGAGAATCGATGTCTCCTCGCACCGGAGGTTAGCGGGACCTCATCAGTCAAGTCAGTATGAGAGGAGCAAGCCGAGCGTGAAGCTTCCTGAGACCGGGGTGCGTGTAGGGGAAGTAAGTCTGCACGTTCCGTTCCTGTCCCCGAGAACAGCCGGGCGCCTGGCCCGGGCCCACCCACACCAGGGGGACCTCCCTCGTAGGGACACTCTGGGACCCGCACAGAGGAACGAGGAAGAGTGGGGATCTTCAGGTCCTGGGACTCTGAAAGGGGAAGATTCAAAGGATCTTCCTGGGAGTGTTTTTTGCTAAGGAGGAGCCTGCCTTTTGGAGGGGGAGGAAGAAAAGGTGGGACGGGACCTGCGGAGGAGGGAACAGTCTGCAATTCTGAAGTGAGGGCTGGATTTGAGAGGGAAACAGCAAACATTCTAATTTAATTCAAGTGATGTTCCAGTTATTATGGCTGTGTAACAAACCACCCCAAGACATAGTAACTTAACACCGTTCATTATGCTCATTTATTCTGTGAGTCAGGAGTTCAAACGGGGCACAGTGGGGAGATTGCCTCTGATCCACAGGTCTGGGGTCTCTGCTGGGGCAGAAGCTGGGTGCTGGAATCATCTGGAGGCTCGTTCGCTCATCCCTCTGGGGGTGGATACCAGCTGTTGGCTGAGGTGCTAGCTGGGGCTGTCCACCAGGTCCACGTGCCCTTTCCACGTGGCCTGGACATCTTCATAACATGGATCGACGGGGCTGCACTGCCCAAGCCCAGCAGTATCACGTTCACACGTTGCCCTGGTTGGGGGCAGGCACAAAGGCCCACCTGGGTTTAGAGAAGGGGACATGGACACTGCCCCTGCAGCCACGTCTCAAGGCAGGAGTATCCACAGCACATCAGATGAAGAGTGTGTTTGGGGGTACTATGTTGTAGCAGCCGTCTTTGGGGAGCACTACTCAGGCCTGGCCCAGCACAGCCTCATCTACTCCCGAGGCAGCTAAGGAAACCTGCCTCCAAGAACCAGACTGTCTAAACCCACCCAATGTCTGGCTTTAAAGGCACCGCCCCCCACAGCCAGGCTAGGCTCCGCCCCCAGGGGGCATTCCCCGAGGACACGCTGGTGTTAGGAGGCCCTGCAGTTGGTACCACAGCGCTCCCCAACCTTTCTGGCACCAGGGACTGGTTTCGTGGAAGACAGTTTCCCGGGATCGGGAGGGTGGGGGTGGGGTGGGGGAGGGGAGGGATGCTTCAGGCGGTAATGCGAGCCATGCTGAGCGCAGATGAAGCTTGCTAGCTCGCCGCTCACCTCCTGCTGTGCAGCCCGGTTCCGCTACGTTATAGTCCTTCTCTGCAAGAATGGGTCCAGTTTGCAACCCACAGCTTGAAGTGCCAGGTCTGGAGAGGGCCTTAGACCTGTGACAAGGACTCCACAAGCCTTGAGCCCTTCATTCCCAGGCATAGCTCCCACAACCCTCCACTCCCTGGCCTTCCGGGTTGGGGGAGGCTTCAGCCAAAGATCAGACCGAAGGGGCTGTTGGGTCTGTCAGGGTGTGCAGGGGGCGTGGGCTATGCGGGCAGCCCGTCCTCCGTGATCCTCGTGTCCTTTCCTCTCCATGCTTCCTCTCTGCCACACACACTGTAACCTGTGGAGGCGGGGCCTTTGAGGACCAGGCTCCAGTTCCTTTGCCATTTTCCCGACCCGGATGCAGCTAAGTTTTGGAAGAGAATCTGAGTACCCTGGATGCCTTGTTGTGACTTAAGGGGATAGAAACAAAACTCAAGCAACCACAGGGTGGGAGCAGAACCAGTTGGTTTTTCCAAAGGGCCAAGATATGAGAATGGCTAACGGTGAAAGGGAGGGGGCAGGGAAGAGAGGGGCAAAGGGGCTTGGTTTTGATGAAAAGTTTTGGCAGGAGAGTCTTGGAGTCTTCCACAAGTCGACTTAATATTAATAGTAATAACTCGTTTGTTGAGCACTTACTACATGCTAGACACTGCTCAGCACGTGATGTGCATGTTCTTATTGAAACCCTCGCACTGTTTTATGAGACACTGTTACCATCTTGGTATTACATACAGAGAGGGAGCAGAGGCTCAGAGACAAGTGAGGTGCCGTAGTCAGTGACACAGTAAGTGAGTCCCAGAGTTAAAATCAAGCTTATGACTCTATCCTAGAGACTTCGTCACTTCATTATGCGGCTCCAAGAAACTCAAGTCTACTCTCCTGTAACAGGGGATGTCTGATGACATCACCTCCAATGTTACCCTCAGTTCTAAGATTCTAAATGTGCAGAAAAGATTCTGGGAACTGACTTAGACACCTCTAACGTGGAGGCCGGCTTTGTGGAAATGGGCCTGTGTGAAAGCACGGAATGATTTCCTGTTCTCTCCTTTCCCCTTTTGTGAAACTTAGGTCAGGAAACCAATGTTTAATTTGGGCAGGTGAAGGAAACAGATAAAAACCTAAAAGATCATTTGTATTTTCAAGGCTTCAACTTGGGGGGAAAAACATTGGGTTTGAAGTCCAAAGCTGGGCTTTGAGTCTCAGCCCCATGACTTAGAACCTCTGTGGTTCTGCATACATCTCTTTGGTCTTCGGATTCCTTGTCTCTAGAATGGAAATGGGATTGTACACCCTTCCCAGGACGGCTGTGAGGACTAAATGAAATCCAGCACGTGCGAGCTTTAGAGCCATTCCTGGCACACAATATGTATACAGTAATGGTTCAGCCATCCACTCACCCAGTACGTTAGGAAAAAGTAGAGATGGCAAGACCGTTCCTCTCCGTTGCTGCTGACAGAGATGGTCTAGCATCTTTCCTTTAACTGTATTCTCCATAAAAGTTCACTCATGAACTATTGATATTTTAATAATACACATTAGCATCTTGCCCTTTGACAGATGAATATTGAATGAGCAATAAAGAGGCAAAAAAGTAACCAGGTACATGGCTGCGGGGAAACTGGAATCATGAGTGGTTGTCGGAGGGAAGGCCCCTTTCTAGGGACCTTGTGACTCACCTCTCTCTCCAGTGGCCCCTAGGAAACAGCTCTCAGAATCCGGTCCAGCCCAGCCCAGTCAGGGCAGGATTTGTCCCCGGTTTTCCTTCACTTGGCTGGAGGGGACTTGGGAGAAGACAGAAAAAGGTCATTAAAGAGCTGCTGAAGGCCTGGACTTTTCACCCTCGCATGAAATACCTGGCATCTCCCCTTCCCTTTGCGGAAGGTGCAGGCTTCTTCCCCGCATGCTCTCTTCTGCTCCGTAAATTAAAAGTCTGCAGACCAAGTGCCCTCAAGAAATCAGGCAACAAGCTTAGAAATAACTCAAACCACTTCCGCCCCCTCTCCGTCCTCCACCCGCCAGGTCTTGGTGGGGCCTGTGCTTGGGGGGTGTGTGTGAAGGTTTATGAGACAGAATTTCCTGCCTCTGCAGCTCCTGCTGCAGCCCCGCTGCCACAGCCTCCATTTCTTCGTGGCCTCCATCTGGCCTGGGAGTCCTTGAGTGTGCAGACAACGGTGACAGGGGCTCTTCGTTGGTCCGGCTTAATTGGTGTGATTTAATGACATTTGTGGCAGATTCAGATTTATACGGCTTTCTGAGCTGCAAATCTGCTTTCTAAATGTAGAATTTTTGTGGAGTGGTAAAAAAATAATGGCTGTTCTGTGATCCCTGCCTCCCAAGCTAGGAGATTGCAATTTACATTATGCAAATAGACATTATGCAATCAAGGCGCTTGAGCAGGAATCTGGCGGCAGAGAGGCCGCTGATGAGATAGAGGTCTGCAGCCCCAACTGGAGGGGCCCTGGAAGAGCCGAGATGACGTGGGGAGGGGGTGGGGCGGGCGGAGGGGCCCGGGTCTGTTCCGCTGGCCCAGGGATGAGTGCTTCCGGGGGCTGCCAAAGCAACTCTCTCAATTAATGGCTTTGTTTAATCATACCCCCTGTCCAGAGGACTATTGTCTTACGGATAATTTCGTTTGCCTAACGAGATTTTGCTAATTAAATCTCCTTTCAGTTGGTGTGACCGTGACTGCAGGAGAGGGGCTATTTGGAGTCTTCTCCATAAACCTTTCTGGAGAGGAACAGGGAAGGGGGGCCGGGAGGGAGGGGAGGAGAGGAAGGAGGGGAGGGAGAACCTTCCCTGCTGTAAGCAGGCCTCCGGAAGCTTCCAGCAGGGCTTGGAGCTACAAGGTGGCTGCCACCACCCACCTGGCCTTTCTCTCCTGTTCTCTGGAAATGCAGGTACCCATCAATCTTTATCCAGCCTGAGGGGTTCCCCCCACTTTACGCTTCCTCTGTGGCTCCTGTGGCCTCCACCATTACCCTTCTCAAGTCCTTCCCAGATCCCCAGAGCTTCTTCGGGATTTCCAGGCACTGCTCCCAGCAGCTCTGGCTGTGGGTGGTGGCAGTGGTGATGCAGGAACGCTCCCCTGGCCTTCACTGTTAGCCAGCCAGCCTGGCTCTTCAGAGAAGAAAAATTGCTCCCAAATTGGCCATTTCTCCAGCGATAATTGCATGAGTCAAAGAGGAGAAGACCTTGTCGAATTCATGTATCATCAGAGTAAGCCAGGGCTAGCCTCCTGTATGTGGAGGAGCCTAGCGCCATGCCAGCAATAGCTGGAGCCTAATTAATGCTCTTGTGAGCGTGTGCCCATGTCACGCCTGTGCTCCTCCATCCCCAGGGGTTCTTTACTGTCTGCGGCTTCCTTGGCCTGGCTGGCCAGGGGCCTCACAGCTCAGCCCTGTCTACTTTTCCTGTTTCATCTCCTGCCCGCCTCATAGCTCCCTCCTCCCTGTTACTTACAGACACTCCTATTCCTGGTACCCAAATATACCAGGTTGCTCAGTTCCCCCCAAATACTCTGTATCACTTCACACCTCAGTGCCTTTGCACTTGCTGTTCCCTCTGCCTGGAATCTCCTCGTCCTGAATAGCCCCTGTGCCTCCTGCAATACCCAGCTCACATATCTCCTCTCTGACTACTGCTCACAGCGCTTCCTGCCTTTCCTGAAACACTGCTGTCCTCCTTCATCCTGTGCATTGTCACAGCACCTCAAACATATGTATCTATCTATCCAAGTTAAGAACTGAATCTTATTCTTCTCCTAATCCCAGTACCTAGAATCATCCCTGGCCACAAGAGGCCCCCTACAAGTTTGGTTTGGTTGAATGAAAAAATGAAGGAATGAACCAAGGGGTAGGGGGTGGAGTGATGAAGAGGTTTTCTCTAGTAAGTCCTCCAAACCCCAGGATGGGCGATGGGGTGTGGGGGGGTGGCAGGAGCCTGATTTCTGTGGGGGCTCTGCAGAGTTACTTGCCCATCCATTACCTTTACTTCCTGGGTGGGAAAGCCTTAATTCCCCCTGTGTGCCAGGCCCTGCACTAGGTGTGTCAGCATCTCCTGTTGTGCATTCTCACATGGATCCTGTGAAGTGGGTATTGTTTTTGCAGAGGGCACTGAGGATAGTCTATCCTCATCAGAGAGCAAGGCAGTGTTTACTTGTAACTGGGTCCAGTGGTGGGGACCCAGCAGGCTCTACCTCTAGGTAGGTGAAAGCTCTTATGCTTCCCAGTCTTCCCTCCCCATCTATCCATCTATTCAACCATCCCTCCATCCATCCATCCTTCCATCCATCCCATCCATCCATCCATCCATCCCATCTATCCATCTATCCCATCCATCTATCCCATCCGTCCATCCATCCATCTCATCCCATCCATGCATCCATCCATCCATCCATCCATCCATCCATCCATCCCATCTATCCATCTATCCCATCCATCCATCCCATCCATCCATCTCATCCATCTCATCCATCCATCCATCCATCCATCCATCCATCCATCCATCCTTCCATCCATCCCATCCATCCATCCATCCATCCCATCTATCCATCTATCCATCTATCCCATCCATCCATCCATCCATCTCATCCATGCATCCATCCATCCATCCATCCCATCTATCCATCTATCCCATCCATCTATCCCATCCATCCATCCATCCATCTCATCCATCCATCCATCCATCCATCCATCCATCCCATCTATCCATCTATCCCATCCATCTATCCCATCCATCCATCCATCTCATCCATCCATCCATCCATCCATCCATCCATCCATCCATCCCATTTATTCATCCATCCATCTATCCATCCTTACTAGAACCTAAGCTGTTGCACCCTGGGCTGTCCCCGTGCTGGAATGCCTGGGTTTCTGCACTGGGAGGGCCTGTGCATCTGTGTGTGTGCTGGGGGATGGGCAAAACCCAGGCCCCACAGATGGCTCCCGGCTGCTGGCTCTGGTCTGTTGCCCAGCTAGCGGTGGGGATGTGAGGATAAAGGAGTCTGCCTTCCATGCTGTAGAGCATGGGGGAAGTCCAGGAGAAACGGCTCGCATCCTCCTATGTGATAAGGGCATATGCCTGTTGCCTGTGTCTGTGCAGGCTGCAGGGTGTGTTTGTGTGAGGCAGTGTTTGAAGACAGTGCTTTATGTTTTTCTTGGTTCCTGAGTTTCAGTGCTTTGCTTTTTGCCCTGAAGTTTTTCCTTTGGTGCCCATGTTCTGTCTCTTCACCGAGGCTTGTAATCATCTTAACATCCCCACCATGCTATCTATGCTCTGAGTCTGAAGGGTTTCTTGGTACATAAATAGGTGCTCAACAAACACTCCGTGATGCACTGAATGAGTGAATGAGCTTGAGCTTGAGCCCTGTTATTTAGGCAGCTGGGACCTTTGGATTTAATTTTCTCATTCAGAAAGTAGGAATTCTAACACTACCTATTCTATCTTTCTTGAAGGGTTGTTGGTGGAAGATTATAAGAGATATGTGAAAGTGTTTTATAAATTATAAAGCAAGTGTAAGGGGTTATTATTATAATGGTTATTACACTTGAAGTGATCATTGTGTCTGAAAATTAGGGATTCTGTTTTCAGGAATATAAAATCATCCAGGCCGTGTTGGAACTCTGAGGCTTACAGAGCAATTATTATGGGAACTGATTCCCCATTGGCCCAACTATGGGGACTTCCAGGGGCCGGGGTGGGAGGAGGGGTCTGGCGAAGAGGGCCCATCTTCATTTGTGCCACCTATCCCCCAAGTGGACCCACACAAATGGTCTCTCTTGAGTCTCAGCCATTGCCCCGTCTTCTGTGCCTCATTATCTTTGCATGTGCTGTTCCCTCTGCTAGGTAAGCTTTTCCCCTTTTCTCCACTGGTCTTTTGACCCTCTTGTGCCTAGTTGCTGCACTGTCCCGAGCTCCCTGCTTGCACAGTATGCCTCCCTGAGGGCCTTTATCACATGGCATCTGGGACCGTGAACACCAGGGCAGGTGCCGGCCGTCACTCATCTCTGTAGCTCCAGAGCTGAGGGGATGGATGGATGGGTGGGTGAAAGGTGAAGCAGAGGGTTGGGGCTTGGTAGATGCACAGGATTTGAGCTTTTGAAGCACCCTAAGCTGTAGGGGCAGGCAAGGAAGAAGCAGCTTCAGAGAAATTAGCACTGCTGTGCAAATAACCCTCAAATTTCTGAGAGAGGTTTCCCACCCACTCTCAGGTCCAAAAGGTTAAGTAGGCTGATCCTCCCTGGAGTCTCTGGGCCTGGAGGCCCCAGTTCCGTGCAGCTGGGTGACTGGATGTCAGCCAGGTGGGCAGTGAGGCCTCCAGGTTGGAGCTGAGTCCTAAGGACAGGGAGGCACCTGCCCGTTGTGGGTCCTCACAGGCGAGCCGTCACCCACGTGGGGAGGCAGGCGCTGCCTACCACCATCCCCAACCCTCCCAGATCCTGCCTCTTGGTGGAGTCAGCCCCAGCCGGTGGAGAATCTGCTGGAAGCCCACCCGGGAACCTGGCTGTGTTTGGAGGCATCCTGTCTCCACCCTGCTCTGGTCTCTCCCCCATGCCCGCCCACCCCGGGCAACGCTCCTGGAGCCCCAGGCAGCCGCAGCCAAGTGCCAGGGGTCTGGGAGGCTTTTCATGCACTGAACCTATTTGTGAGTGTTTTGCAAAGTGTTTAATCCAAGGTGTTCCCTCCATTAAATTAGTGCAAACATCTGGGTCCCACATCCAGCTCCATTTGCATTCTGTGCCATTTATTACAGCAGGAAATGGGAAGGCACCTTAGGAATACTTAGGACTGAATTGGGGTGGGTTTTGGGGGTGGGCGTCTGAGGGTGCCTGTGAGGTCTGTCCACGAGGCAGACCAATCTCCGGCCTGGGACCGGTGTGGAGCCGCTTTCTGGTGCAGGGGACCACACGGCGGGTGTGTCTGGGCTCGGGACCGCCCGGCCTTATGGGGGAGGCTGGGTGAGTGTAATTCATGCCCCCAGTCCCCATGTGGGCCCAAGTACCTGCAGGAGCAGGAGGAGTTCACTGCTGTTGTTTTATAACTTTAAACCCAATTAAAAAAAAGAAAGTGTATCACATTCAGGTGACCCATCTGGGTCTCTCCTGAGGGAGTCTTGCCTGCTGCAAGGTGGGTTTTTTCATCATGAAACTGCTCAGCCTTGGTGGCTGGCTGAGCGTGGGTGGCAGCTCTGTTCCCCGTACCATGTGATTCCAGTACTGTTGAGTACATTGGGAGTCCTACTATTATCCTTATCCAGGAGGCTGAAGAAGAATAGCTTCTGTTCAGTGCATTATCTGTTGTAACCCTCCCACCAACGCTGTGAGGCAGGTCCTCTAATAATAGAACAGATCAGAGAGCCAGGCTTAATCAGACAGGTTAAGCAACACGCTCATTGTTCCACAACTAGAAAGAGGAGTAGATGGGATGTGAACTCAAGTCCGCACGACCCCAAAGCCTACTTCCCACTGCACTAGGACATCTCTCGTGAATGAAGCAGTTGGGATTGGCTTTGTGTTGGGGACCTTGCCCCCTCCCCAAGTCTCCTGGCCAGCACACCCTGGCCGGGCTGTGCGGAGGCCCTGGTCCTAGCCTGCCTGCCCCCATTGGGATGGCATCACCTGGGATTCCCAGGGGCCTGCGATGGTGACTCACCCAAGGGAAGGAATTCCTGGCTTTTGTGGGATGGGGCAGGGAGGAAAAGGAGTAGTCTGGAGCGTGAAGAAGAGGCTCATGGGATGCTCAAGGACTTAGGGGTCACTGAATTCCTTGGTACCGAGCGGGGAATCTGGGGCTCAAAGGAGGCAACACCTTGCCTAAGGCCACCGAGGGTTTGGTGGTAGAGGCTAGACTGGAATCCAGGGCTCCTACCTCCTGGGAGGGGAGTGATGTCAGGGCCTGGGGAGGCCCCAGGGGTTCTATAGGGTGTGCTGGCATTCTAGATGCAAAGTGTGAATCAAGGCTGGAGCAAACAACCAGGATGAGAAGGGGATGAAAGGCTCCTCTGCTAAGGAGGCTTCCGCACCACATTTAACAAAGAACCTTCCAGGTCCTAGAGGGCTGCTGGCCATCTCTGGCCTGGGCCCTGGGGCAGGTCCGCACCAGCTCCTAGGATTTCACCTAGTGATATCGGGGGGCGGCAGAACCTGGGAAGGCTGGAGGGGACCCGGCACCTGGGGCAGCACACCCTTGAGGGTGTCCAGCTCGCCTTCACCTTCCCCATCTGCCCTGCAGTCTGGGCAGCATCTGGAGGAATAGGGTGCAATGGATTCAAACCTCAGTCCCCTCTCCCACTTCCTCCCTTGATGAGATGGGACCAGGTCTTAGCCTTAGTTTCCCCATCTGTTAAAGAGTAATAAAATCTCATCTTACAGGATCGTTGGGAAAATTAAAGGAAATGGTAGGTATGCTTGACCCTGCTTCTGGGTGCAGAGAGCATTGTCACTGGTTTTCCTTTCTTCTCCATAGCCCGGGTCTACTCTCCCCTTTGGACCCTGTGCCTGCTCTGGGATATGGAGGGATGAGGGGCTCTGTCGACGAGGGTGGGCAGCCCCTGTCTCAGCTCCTCCGCTTCCCTCTTCTCTCCCCTCCCTCCCTCTCTCATGAGAAGACTTTAATAAATGCATCTCAGCATGTGGCCCTGCCTGGGGCTTTATAAGAATGAATTGCTTATCCCAGCCCTTCCTAGAAATGACAATCTGCAATCAATACACATTTCTTAAGCACCACTGTGCGTGATACCCAGCTCTAGGCTCAGCAGGGTCAGCCTGAGAGCGATCCCCAGGCTTCTAGTCTCCTCCCAGGACCCCAAAGTTTCCTGCTTTCCTTGGCTTTGCTGGATCCCAGGACCATCTGCTGTTACCAGCAGGATTTGGGGTTTCTGTACCCTTTTGTGCCTCTCTGCTTCTACATGAGGTCCTCTTTGCCTTGAGTACCCTCCATCACCCCTCATTTATTTGGTTAGAACTCAGTTTCTTGGTGATGAGTATGTCTGTAACCACATCTCAGCTAGGGTTTATCTTCCTTGAGCTCCCGGTGCACACTGGGCATCTTTCTGTGACTATTAATCACATCATATGTCGATTATATCTTTATTGGAGATGCTTGGCTCTCCAAGGGTAAGGGTATGAAGTGTAGCATCCTAGAACTAGCATGGCCCTAGGGGTCATCTGTTCTCGCCTGCAGGCCAGGTCATGCGCAGTTCATCCCTGACAGAGGAGAATGCTTTCCTCTCCTGTTAGCCTTTGGTGCTCAATAAATGCTTGTTTTGTGGGACAAACCACTGGCATGTTTGAAGGGAGGCTGTCATGGCAGCATGCCTTGCTCTCTAGTTTCCAGGGTGTTCAGCCTGAGAGCACGTCCCTGTCCCTTTTATGTGCAATTCTAGTAAGTATTATTCTCTCTCTTTCACCCGGCCTCAGGATATGGGATCTCCAGATGGAGCTGAGGATCTGCAGAGAAGAATGCGCCCCTTGATTTACTGCCCCTGTGTCTTTGCCCCCGGCATTTCCTTTTCCTGAAAAGTCTTCTCTGTCTGCACGGCCAAACCCTGCCCTTCCTCCCCAGTCTCACACCACCTCTTCCACGAGCCTTAGAGCCCTCAGGGAAAACCAAGCATTTTCTCCCTTCCAGAGCACCTGGCCTGAGTCTCCTGACACTGACCAGGGTCCACCTGCATCCTGAGTATATCTGTCTCTCCTCTTCCATGAAGATGTGTCAGTACAGGGCACGTGGCTGATGCTTCTATAGCCCTCACTCCACCTGGCATGGCGCCTGGCACATTCTGAATGTATCACACGTGTTTGCCACATGAATGGGATTACCATTCATTACATTTGTCACCAGTTACTGGAAACTGGATGCTAGGGCCAGCAAAAGATAAACAGGCGTTAAATCCTGTTTGGTGTGCTGAGCACACGGCATTACTTCTGTACGGCAGGCCTGTCAAGCCCCAGACACCGACACTCTACACACAGAGTCTCCAAAACAGAGGGAGCAAGCTGGGCCACTGGAATAAGAGAAGAAAATGTTACAACTTTATTTGTATGTATTTTTTCATCTCATCCTATTTAGATTTCTATTTCTGAATATGTTCCCTAAGACATCGCATATATTGGTAGAGCAGTAGGGTGACTGTATACACTCCCACACATGCATGTTTATATATGCATGCACGGAGCGTGTATTACACATTTTTTACTGATAGTGTTGTAAACAAGTCTGAGGACCATGGACTTGGGCCCCTGGCCCACTCTCCAGGAGATGAGTCCAGTGCCTATTTGCTATTGTCTCCGGACAAATGTCCCATCCCCTAGCGTGGCCTCATGTCATGCCTAAAACTATACAGCCTGAAGCTCACTGGCTGGCAGATTCCTTCGGGACCGTGACTTGGGGACCCTCTTCACCTGTGACTCTCCAGGGCCTGGCACATGACAGGCACTCAGTAAATTACATGGGGCTTGAATAATATTTATTTGAATTGAGAATCTTTGAAAGTTTTAAAATTTGACTTCAATTTAATCCTCAACTGTCTACTCCCAGATAGTACACTTGACATATTTACTAGAGACACATTATGCAACAAAAAAATAAGTGTATGCCTACTTTGTACCAGGTTCTGAGTTAGGTACTGGGTGTCAAATTTGAGGTCTCTGACCTCAAGTTACTTACATTCCCTTTTTTCAAAAACAACCAAACAAGAAATCATAACGTAAATTAGCACTCCCCTCTTCACTGCGAGTGTTTTGAAACAAACGGCCAGGCCTCACACCATTTCCTCTGCAAATGCTCTAGACAGTCATTTAGGGAGGACAGAACCCATCAACCAATGTAGTTGTGTTCTAGGGGCTGTGCTATAGCCGCTGGGCATGGCCAGGGCCCAGGGGAGCCGGTAGTGGTAGTTCTCCCGGCAGGGGTGGGGTGGGCGGGTAGAATGGGGTCAGGAATGATTTTTGTATAAATGATGCTTAGGCTGAGTCTCTAAGCTTAACTTCTAGGCTCCCATGTTGAAATTTCAGAAGCCAAGAGGGGACCTATCAGATAAGGGGTGGGTTTGAATAGAGGGAGATGGTGGGCGCAGAAGACAGAACACTTACAGATCTTAACAGCTGTCCTCCATCATCTTAAGACCAGAAGCCGAGTCCTCTTGCCCAGGGTTGCAGAACCAGAGATTGTCAGCGGCAGAATCTGGGCTCGGCGGCTCCTCCCTGGCCTCCCTCCGCCTGTTCTCCACACTTGGAGGACCCATGGCGCAGGCTGGGCCTGCCTCTCCCGCACACACAGGCTGCTGTGGCCGGGAAGAGCACACTCTGTGCCCCCAGTGTCTCTGGGCACCCCCTTCTCCCTCCAGCAGCTTCCGGAGGGTCCATAGGCCTGCAGCCCCGGAGTCATCACGGGCTGCATGTGACTTCTTTCTTCCCGTACAAGTTGAGCACTTGCCACCCTGCTGTCTGTTTTTCCTTGCTAAGGTTCAGTTCTAATTATGTTGATTTTCTTCATCCCACCCCCTCCTGGAAGCTTATTAGGTTGAATATTTTTATTTATTATCATTTCGCCCAACTCCTGCCAGCATTTCCAATTACTCTCCCCGCTTCCTTGTAATTGTCTTTCTGTAATGGCTCTGAAACAATTGCGCTAAATGAGGTGTCTCCTGGAAGATGAGAGTCTCACTTCATTAAAGGCTAATGTATTCTCAGCTCCAGCTCTGTGGGGCTAGCTTGGAAGGAAGACATTTAAACAGCTTCTTTTATTTTATAGGGAGCAACTTTTCAGCGACGAAGATGTCTGTGGGGCATATGTGTATGTGTGTGCGTTGCCTGATTTTAATTTAAAGAAAGTTTATGAAATAGCGTAAGTCTTCCTATTGATGAAACTCTTGTCTCCGGGTAGCTGAGATTTACGCAGGTGGGGTCCAGGGCTCTGGAGCAGGATGGACAGGGGCGTTTTATTCTAATGTCCTCCCTGCCTTTCTGCCAGGTCCTCTCCCTTCCTGTTGGCCCCTGACCTCTTCATGCCTCCATCCTGTGTCAGCTTCCACTGGGTGATGACCTCCTGTTGTGTATTATTGTTTTCAGTTTATATATCCTAACTCATTCATTCATTCATTCATTTGCTGCTTACTCATTTACTTGTTCATTTGTTATTCATTCAACAAACGTTTATTGCCTGCTATGTTCAGGCATCATTCAGGATGGGGATATGCCCTTTGGGAGCTTAGAGATCAGTGGGAGGACAGAGGCGGATGACAGGTAAGCAGGCACTTCTAGTACCTTGTGTTAAATGCTGTAATCAGGCAAGGGAGGACCACATGAGAGCACCTAGGAGGGCACCTGGTAAAATCTAGTGGGATCAAGGATAGCTTCTAGAGGGCAGGGCCTGGGGTCTGGGTTGATACCGGAGGATGAGGAGTTAGCCAAGTGACAAGGGTGTGGCTGGAAGTACCTGAGGCCGAGGGAACTTCCGTAGCTACAGAGGGCTTGGCGGGTGAGTGAAATGCAAGCTTTTCCATCTGACAGGAGCCCCGTGTGGGACAGGGGCTGTGATGGGAGGAGGGGCTGGAGATCATGGAGGGTCTTGAAGGCTCGGCTACCGAAGGATTGGGGGACATAGAAGAATTTTAAGCTGAGGATCGATTTGGCCAGATCTGTCTTGGAAAGATTGCTCCTGCTTCAGTGTGGAGAGGGGATTGGAGGAAGGCAAAAAATAAAAAAAGGCAAGGAAACCTTTTTTTTTTTTTTTTTTTGCAAGGAGACCTTTTAGGAAACTATTGCAAGTGATGGTGGTGCCCTGCCTGGAGGAGGTGGCAGAGGAGAATGAGAAGCTGTGTACATTTGTGAGGTGTTACAGGTGGAGAAATGACAGGCTTGGGGGGTGGGGGTGGTGAGGGGGAGGGGACATTAAGGGTGAGATCTGCTTTCTGGCTTGGGCGGTCTGGTGAATGTGTGTGGTGGGGTCCCAATATCCAGGACAAGGCCCATGAGAGGTCTGTGCAGCTCCCCCAGGATGTGGGACCACCAGGCTCAAATCCCAGGAGATGCAGGGTCCCTGTCCCCAGTGACAGCTACGGAGTCCCAGTGCCTTCGCCAGCAGGGCCCGTAGGTGGCATGTGGGCGTCAGCTCACTCCGATAAAGGGCCACGTGTAGCTGCATCGTCGAGCTCCGAGCTGAGCACCTGTGCTCTGAGCTGAGCAGGTCACCTCTTAGCTCTGACTTCTGACCCAGGCAACACAACCTGTACCAAGGCCTCCGAGCGTTGCCCAGGCAGCTCCCGTGGTAAAGGGCTGTCTCTTCTAAAGCGTTTTCTATTTCATAGTCAAGAAGGAGTAGGATATGTTTGGGTTGGAAGTGAAGAATGTAAGCTTACACCAGGTGGTGAATCAAGTCCATCCAGCAGTGTTTTTATGCCTCCGAGGCACGTTTATTTTTTTTTTTTTAGGATCCCTGTAAGCTTGTGAGCAATGGTGGTGGTGATAGTGATAAAAGTAATGATAATGACTTCTCCATTTATCAAGGCCTGCTACCTCCCACACACTCTATTAAGCGTTGCCTGAAGTATCTCATTTAGTCCTTGCCACAGTCCTATCGTGTGGATATTATTATCATCGGCACAGAGAGGTTAAGTAAGCAGGCCCAGGATGCCCAGCCTGCGGTTTCCTTCTCAGAGTCAAGGAGGGAGGCAGTTGGCCACACCAGGCCAGGAGAAGTGGCTTGTTCCGTCCTCCACTTGCTGTTTTCCTGTGCTCTTCATGCCCTTTGTTATGAATTACTTTTTTCAGCTTATATATCCTAACTCACTCATTCACTCACTCACCCATTCATTCATTCATTCATTCATGTGTATCCTTCAAGGCCCTGTGCAAATGCCGCTGACTCCCGAGCAGAGCCAGAACTCGCCCACTCCGTGGTTCCCAGAATACGTACATTTCTCAGTTATAGCTGCTGATTTGTAGTGAGTTCTTTGAGTGTCTATCACCTCAGCTCTACTTTGGGTTTTCCCTGGGAAGGGATCTTGGCTAACTCCTCTTCATATCCTTGGTACCCAGCACTGGGCCTGGTGCACAGTTATCCGATGAATAAATAAATACTACTAGGGAAGACAGGATGCTCAGGAGGGGCCCGGGAGGTCAGCTTACAGGAGCTCCCCGCGCCCTGTCCATTGCAGGAGGAGCAGACATGCTGCTCAGCTACGCTCCGGACTGGGCTCGGCTCCCCGGGGCGACTGGCTGGCAATAAGGGGCAGCGTCAGGAACACAATTCTCTCTGTGCTCTGGGAGAATGCGGGGGTGAGGTAAGTGCCCCTCCAGGGAAAGGACTGAAGGAAGCAGCGTGGAGCTGGATGTTTACTCTGATGAGGTGCTTATGTAACACCAGGCTTCCTCAGGCTCCCAGGGGCTGAAGAGAGCGCACACCAAGGAAACAAACAAACGGAGATGGCAAGCCACTTGCACTATTAGACAACCAAAGGGAAGCGGTGTGCGCATTTGACGTCTTCCGCAAAAATTTAGCGCCGGGGCAATTGCCAAGCAGGCTTTTTTTTTTTTTTTTTTTTTTTTTACAAAGAATGAAATGTGTCTAAATATTCAAGTGCAAAAGTCACCAATAGTTTTCCATCCCCTCAAATCTCGCTGCAATTGCCATCCCTCCCAGGCTGTGATGGGGTTCCGGGAGATGTTGCCCTCGGGAGAGGTGGAGGCCACCTCTTCAGGAGCTCCCTCCTTAGCCTACAGAGTCAGGGCTCCGGTCACAACCTGTGGGCAGCGAGGGGAGAACGTGGAGGAAGGAAGCACTGGCTCTGAGAGCCAGGGGTCCTGATCACTAAATAGCTGTGTGACTTGGGGCAAGTGACTTACCCTTTCTGAGCCACAGTTTCTACATCTGTGGATGAAAAGAGCCATCAACTTTGCCCTAACTCACAGGCTTGTTTTGAGCCTCTGTACCCCGTGGCAACACATGGGGGGTGGTCCTGACCACTTCGTGATGCTGCCTATCATTCAAGTTGGGTAGCGCAGAACCCTCTGCCTGCTCTCTCCCTCTAGCTCTGGAGCTGAGGCAGGCGTCCCCGCCTCAGTTTCCATAACACTGGGGGACAAGGATCCAGGTGAGTTCTAAGTCTGAAGCCCCCTGGGGCTCTTGGAAACAAGAGGCCAGGCCTCCTGAGCCCAAGGGAAATGGGGAACTGAACTTTGTGCTGCAGAACAATGAGAAATTTAGGGTAAGAAGTCTTCAGATCCCAGAATGGAGCTAGACAGAACATCACTCTGTTCATTCAATAAATATTCATTGAGGACCTACCACGTGCCAAGCATTGTGTCACTTACTGCGAATGCATGGGCAACACAGTTCCTGTAGCAGCCCCTGTCCTTTCAGAGCTCACGGTCTAGCAGGTATTCCAGATTAGTGCCCAATCCTCTCCGTTTCATAGACGAGAGAGGAAATACGGCCCAGGAGAGGCAGTGACTATTACAAGGTCACATAGCCAGTTAGTGGACTTGGTAGGATCAAAAACCCGTCTTGTGAAGTTGAAATGAACTGATGCTTGCCGAGGGCTCAGAGCCACTCTGGGCACTGCCTGGTGAAAGCGCTGTATGTGTTTCCGCTGGGTCTCCAGGCTCTAGGGGCGTGGGCCTTTGCCCCTCGTTGGCCCTGAGCTCCAGCCTCACTCGTCTTGAGTCCGAGTGTTTGAGATGAGACTGGGCCACCCCCAGGGTGACACTGACAAAGGGACGATGGGAAGGACAGTGGGCCCGAGGCTTTTGGCTCTCGGCATTTTACTCTTCCATTCAGCCAAGGCTTCTGGGGGGATGGCCTTGTGCCAGGCACTGGGGCTGAACAACCCTGCAAGCCCCCTACCCTCGAGGGATTTATATTTCAGTGGGAGAGGGGGCTGGACAGCCACCATAAGTGAGCCAGGTGTTTTCCTAATGAGACAAAGGTTATGAGAGTCCAGTACAGTGTGATTTAGTAGAGCTTAACCCGGATCGTGGGTTACGGGGCAGTGAAGGTGGGGCTGTAGGGTGGGGGGATTGGGGCGCATTTTCTCCGCTACTGGAGATTGCCCTGCCAAACGAGGGGGGACTCTGGAGAGCTTCTGCTCAGCTCTACACACCAGTCTCTAAAGCTCAGCATCCCAGATAACGTATCAGTACTGAGATTGGGGCTTCCCTCGTGGCGCAGTGGTTAAGAATCCACCTGCCAATGCAGGGGACACAGGTTTGAGCCCTGGTCTGGGAGGATCCCACATGCCGTGGAGCAGCTAAGCCCGTGCGCCACAACTACTGAGCCTGTGCTCTAGAACCCGCGAGCCACAACTACTGAGCCCATGTGCCACAACTACTGAAGCCCGCATGCCTGGAGCCCATGCTCCGCAGCAAGAGAAGCCACCGCAATGAGAAGCCCGCGCACCACAACGAAGAGTAGCCCCCGCTTGCCGCAACTAGAGAAAGCCTGCACGCAGTAACGAAGACCCAACACAGCCAAAAAAATTATAAATAAATAAATAAGTAATCCTCAGATTGGCTTGAAAAAAATTTAAAAAAGAATACTGAGATTGTGTCTACCCTGCCCAGCCCCCCACCAGGAAGTAGTGCATCCAGAATGAGCCCCCTCAGATTTCACCACTATCCCCTTGTGGGTCTCAGTGACCTCCCTCCATTATAATTCGGAATCAGGAGTAAAAGAAATACAGAAAGAACAGCACTATTTTTCTGATGTTCCTTGGGCCAAGTTTTATCATCTGAAACAGGGGCATTTAACCTGCCCAGGAAGATTAAGGAGATGACCTCCAGAGCAGATTCCCAGGTGTCACTCTCCAGTCCTGAAGAAACACAGGGAACATTTCATTCCAGGGCACTGGCAACTGCTGGGGAGCTATCACAGCATCCCCATTCCATGTTCAGGGAAAAGCCATCTCTTCCTTCTCCCAGCCCCTCTCAGCAATCTGGGCATCTGTTTTTATTGGTTATTTTGTCCAGGAATCAAAGACTTCCTTTGGACTTGTGTGATCCTCTGTTCATTCATCAGGTGAGCCCTTGGGTGGGTGGCCCCAGGACTGGTACCCTAGGATCCCATCACCAAGGGCTGGGATCCCACAGGCCATCTCATGATTAGGGATCAACTGGACACAGTCTTGATAGCACTTCAGGACCCAACTGAACAAAGTCAGGAGCCTTCCCAGGAAATTGGACAAGCATAGGGAAGCAGGCGGAGATCTGAGCAAACCTGGATGTGGAGACTTCATGGTCCACAATCCTGGTTTCTTACATTCCTTGTGTGTGCCTGAGTCCAAAGAAGGTCATCTTGCCCATCCTCCTGTCTCCAGGTAGGACTGCAGTTAACCAATGTACCAAACAGGTGAAAATCTCCCTAATTCCTGAGAATATCCATTCACAGAGAATAAAGAGGGGCTCTGGAAAGGAAGGAAATGGATCTGAATCAGCCCACAGAATCTGTCTCTTCAGACATCCATCAGAAGCATCCTTAAAAGAGACATTTGACTCCGAATCAAGTGTCTTCCTTCCTCTGGGTCTCTTCCCCATTGCCTCGCACTCTGGCTGGGCATCTCAGGGGCAAACCCAGGAACAACAGAGACATTTTGACCAGATAGTACTCACTTTGTCTGTGTTTGGGGTGGGGGCATAGGGGCAGGCCAGATTTCATCCAGCAAGTACCTGGGTGCTCGCTAAGCCAGTCCTGGGCTGACAGACCCCAGGCTCCCCAAGGACGCCTATCCACTTAGCCCTGGGGATTGGTGCTCAACCGGGCCTCCCCTACTGGTGTCCTGATCCTTTTGCCCCAATCTCTAGAGCTCTCTTTTTGTCCACCAGTCCCCTGGCTTGATAGCCCCCGGAGAGACGCTTTCTTCCCAGGTCGTCGGCCACTCCTGGGCTCTCAGCAGATAAAGCCCGCTGCTCTTCCCCAGCCCAGCTGCTGGAATGGATGCAGATTTCTTAGTAATGATCTTCCAGCAGGAGCAGTGGAGACAGAGGAGCTGCTGCTGCTGCCTCCAACATCAAAGCTTGCCGCCTGGCTTTGGTAGAATGTTAAGAACTGCGAGATAATTAAGTTGCATTTCTGTGCATTGTTTACTGTTGCTCTCAACCAATCACTATTCCATAGGGGCTAATCTGTGCAGGGCTTTTTTTTTTTTTCTTTGCAGTGCCTGTGTGTACCACATTCTTCATATGCTTCAGTTACAATTTTAATTTTACTATTATTAAATCTTCCCCAAAGCTGTATTATTCTGTGCCTCTGAGCTGGAATTCCTGATTTGGGGACTGCCTCTGGGCCTGTTCACAAATCATTTTTCTTGTTTACAAAAGAACATACATTAAAACTCAGCGCTGGAGGAATCCTGGCTCCCTTCCCTTCTTCCTGCCCCGGCTCACCTGGCTGTAGGAAATGGGGGGAGAGGCGAGACAGCAGAAGGGGTCTGGCAATTCTTAGGATTTTTCTGTTTGAAAGAGCATCTTCATGGCCTCCAATGGCCAAAGGAGAGGATAGAAGTTGAGTGCAGGTGGGGCCGGCCAGTGAGCTGGAGGCTTCGTTTTTATAGCCTATAGGATACCAGTAGTAAGGGCTCTGTATTTATTCCAGCAGACAGTGTAGCCTAATAGGAGTGTGGGCATTGGAATCAGATACATCTGGGTTAGAGAACTGACTTCTTCACTTACTTAGGCCTGTGACATTGCACTGTTAGATAACATTGCTTAGCTTCAGTTTCTGCTTTAAAAATAAGGAAAATACAGCAGGTTCTTATTAGTTATCTATTAGTGTATAAAAAATAAATAAATAAAATAAAATTTAAAAAAAATAAGGAAAATAATGATGATAATGCTGCCCCACAGGTAAGGATGAAAAGGGATAATGTTTTAGAATGGTGCCCACCAGATGGGGAGGACTTAGTTTATCCTCGTCATCGTTATCCTCTCATTCTACCTCCTGTCTGTTTTGCTTCCTCCATCGCCTATCGAAAAGTTTGCTCGCTTGACTTTCCCTGGGAAAAGGCTGCCTCTGCTCTTTGTCATCACTAAGCCAGTGGAGTGGAATCGGAAGTGCTTTCCATATGCTCCCAATGACTGGGGACTGGTAGGAATCAGTTACCTGCCTTCTCAAGAAGGAAACAGGGCAGATTCCCGGGGGTCTGAGCTTGTGGAGAGAATGGGGCCCTGCCCTTGCTGAAGGTGGCCCACCCTGGGGTTTTGAGAGCCCAGAGCCAGCTGCCAGTGGCCACTGCTCAAGCCGGGTCGCTGGACCTGGCGGAAGCAATGCAGCCGGTGTCCCGAGCTCTCCTCCCTGCACCCACCCCAGCGTCCCTGCCGTCTCAGCCTCCTCCTGAGGTTCCCTCAGCTTCCTTCTTCCCTGTCCCCCTGTCCCCCATGCAGTCACACACACTAAAACCATAACTTTTTTTCCCCTTTCCCATTATCTCTAACCCGTATACTCCGGGAAGTTTAATTTGTTCTCGGTAGTAATCACCATTAACTAGAAATTGTCTTTCTCTGTGTAAACACGTCATTAGTGAAGCTGGTTTTCTGCAGGGTCCAGATTTCATTTTTATTAAAATGAAACACTTTCAGGCGCCTCACTGTGTCCAAGGAGAGAGAGTATAATTTTAACCCATTGGGTTGGCCACAGATAATTGGGCCGGCATTTGATTGGACGATTAGGGAAATATCTTCTTTGCATGCAGTATAATTTGCATTTTTTTCCCACTTACATGAAGCTAAGTCATGCTTTCGTACACAGGCAGTTTTAATGAGCATTATAAATCCTAATGAATATATTTTCATGTTCATTTTATTGGCTTGTTTTTATTACTAGAGGTCTGAAAAACAGGGCCAGTGAAGGAGCCTCAGAGGAAATGGCAGGGGAGAGAGGCACCGTGGCAGCCTTCCACCCCTCCCTTGGCCTCCCCAGGCTGCCGGCGGGTGGGAGGACTCCGCTGATGTGGGAGGGCTGGGCAGGAGGGGGGCAGCTAGGTTCCCTTTAACCCAAACCAGAAGTTGCTCGGGACCCGAGGGGTTACACAGAACATGCCTCTTACCTTGGGGCCCGCGGAGCTCCTGCTTCCGTTTCAGCGGCTGCGGCAGCAACAAGAGCTGTGAGAGCGGTCTGGAGCCGAAGGGGCAGGGAGGTACTTCTTTCTGCTCAGGGTCTGGCACGTGCTAGGAACCCCATGCAGGCTGATCAAATGGAATTGGATTGAATTCTGATGCACCAGGAGTTACTATAATCAGAGCACTGGTTTTCAAACCCTACCCTGAAAGACAGCAAGCGTACAGAGCACAATTTTCTCCTGGATGATTCAGAAGGTTCGTCAATGTCCTAGGATCTCAGCACATCATTATGAGCATCAATTACAGGCTTCCAAGTTCTGCTTCTCTCTCCATTCATTCGTTCAACAAACATTTGGGAGCACCTGCTCTGTTCTAGGCACTGAGCCAGGGCACATACAAAGTGGTCCCTAAAATCTCTACTAGCTCCAGCGTTTTAAAAAATTCTGTGATAAGTGACCAATAAAGTACAAATAAATAAAGTGGCCTGTTTGTTCCAGCTTGTGGCTCTGGTTCTAGATCACTCCATGTGCACCAGGGGTTTGGTCTCTTTCCGTTGGGCACCCTGAGTTCCTCTCTGTGCCCGGGCCGTTCTGCCCCAGCGCGTCGGTGCTCCCCAGGCATCTGCACAGACAAGGCGTTGTGGTCCGGCTCCCGCTCGCTAAGCCTGGCCCCTCGGATTCTCCTGCTCAGTGCTTTGCTCCAGCTGAAGGGCACCCTTGGCATCTCCTCCTCTCAGGACCCTGGGGAGGACCTGCCTTCCCTTGCTTCAGAGGACTGACTCAAGCTTGGCTGTGGACCCCGCCGTGGGGAGCCTGGCTGGGGGCCTGCCTGGCCTCCTGTGTCGTCTACCTGCTGATCTTCTGCTCCTCGCCACACACCCTGCTCTCTGCTGACCGTCCCAGCTCAATCCTCATCTCCCACCTACCCTTCCCCTCCAATTTTTGGTTTTTTAATCAGAAAGATGTTCGCTGCTCACGTGGGTTGGGGGTTTTGAAGATGCTTTAGAAGTGAATTCGATTTAAAACTATAGTTCAGTTTCCTTTGCCACCATCCCTTCAAGATGGCAGCTCAGCGGCCGGGGTGACCCTCCCTGGAGGCTGACCGTGCCTGCAGGCTGGGCTGCATCCTCTACCGGCACCCCTGCCACACGCACGGACACAGCTGAGCACGCCTTGTTGCGGCCTTCAGGGCGACTTGTGCTTTCCTGCTATGCAAGAGGTGCTTACTGACCAGCTACCCTGTGCTAGATTCTGTGAGAAACAGAAAACTATCAGAAATGCCCTGTGCTCATGGAAAGGGGACTGGCCCACATGGCAGGGCTGGGTAGAATTCTGGCTTTGCTGCATTCAGTCCTTCACTTCCCTGGGCCTCTTTCCCCGCGTCTGTAACGTGGGAATCATATTCCCACCCACATCACAGGAGGTGGTGAAGATTTAAATAAGACAATGATTGTGGAAATTGTAAATGCTGGTCATTATTCAGGCAGAATTTGAACAAGTCCTAAAGTGATTCAGACCGTGGGTCCTGGGTCCTGGCCCATCTCTCACATTTGAAGGGCTGGTGAGAGGGTAAAGAGATGCCTGTTGTCGGGATGGGATGTTGCTGCTTCCTGGATTCGGGTATCTGTGTCTTATGTCCAGCTCTGGCTGGAGTTGTACCACTGGGAGGGTTTGGTAGATCTGGTACTGCCCTCACCACCACGGTTTGCGCAAAGAACCGTCGATGCTGAGAGAGTGTCTGCACATGGCCTCGGGCAGTGGGCAGGAACCCTCCCATGGCATCTCTTTGGAGAGCGGTACCTCAGCGCCTGTGGTATCAGCACGCAGGGTGCTCCGCTGCTGACTCCTGATTTGTCTGCTTCGTGTAGTGGGTCCATCTTGTCTTCCATTAAGACTGCAAACTTCTTCTGGACAGGGGTCCTTGCCCGAGACTTCTTCCACATGCCCCCTTGGCCACCACACCCACAGTGCCAGGTGCAGGGTCATTGTTCAATAAATGCCTTTTGATTACCTCACTGGCCGGGGGCGGGCTCCGGGCACGTCTAGGGCAGCGTCTCTTACCCCCAAGTCAAGGCCAAGTGTCCAGAACTGCCCAGCTGGTCTTGCTCAGAAGGCCAGAGGAGCAGGACACCAGCTCTGACGCTGTACTTGTCGGAGCAGCAAACACAATAGAAATCACTCATGTGAGAAACCAGATTTTCGCTTAAAAAGGTGGTCAATGCAAAAGCAAGCTGCTGGCCTGCCCCAGAGCACGGTCTTCAATGAGGGAGTTTACACTGGTGGCACATTCCTGAGGGGTTCCCATGTCTGTGGAGCGAAGCCTTCACAAGGAGAACAACTACCCAGCATCTTAAAAGGACGAGAGGATGCAGAGCCACCCTCCAGTCTCCTGCAATCAACGATTTTAGGGTGGCTGGAGGGGAGGAGTATTGAAAAGGATGTAAATTCATCAGGAGCAGTGAGACGGGTTCTGGAGGAGAGGAGGGGGGGCCACCTGCTCACGACCCAGTTCTAGAGGAAGGGAAGTGGGGGAGGGAGTGGGCCCAGGGCCCAAGGGACCTTCAAGGCTGGGGATGAGGGTCAGAGCAAACCGGGTGTGAGGCAGGCTACTCGACTACTCGGGGAATGGAAGGAACTTGTGTTCCTGCCGCACAGGGATGGCTGGCTGATGGGGCGCCCACGGAGAGCCATCTCACCTCTCCGGCTTGGGGTGTTTGTTTAGCATCCGTCCTGAGTCTTGAAGCTTCACACTCAGAGGGCAGGCAGGTTGATGTGTTTGCTTTGGGCCACTTGGGGAGCTCGAGGCATTATGGGATGGTTGGAGATGCTGCCCTGAAACCAATTTTTATACCCCTCCACCGTTGGCCCTCCCCGTCCATCCTCTCTGATGCCTCCTCCAGGCCACATGCTGGAGGGGAGGGCGGGGCTCAGAACTAGCCAGGACTTAGCCTCATCCCTCATCACCCTTCTCTTGTCTCCTTCTCTGACTCTCTCTGCCGCTTGGAGCTCTGTCTTCCTCTCCCACTGCTCCCCATCTCACTCCTCTTCTTCGTGTGTCCCGCTTTCTATCTCTGTGGTCAATGTTTGGTGTCCCTTTTGTTCAGTCAGTGATGCCCCCTCGTCCCCATGCTTGTGTCCGGGAGTGATGCTGGCTGGGTGCCAACCCCTGCTTGTCTGTGGGCCTCAGTTTCTCCAGCAATGCAATGGGCCCCTGCTTGTCTGTGGGCCTCAGTTTCTCCAGCAATGCAATGGGCGGATGTTGTACTACACTTCAAGGATGCACCACGCTTCCCTGGTGCGTGCTCTGCTCCTCCCACACCACCTCCTGCCTGGGAAGACTCAGCGCTCCCTTCCCGGCTGTAGGAGGGGGAGGGGGAGGCTGTGAGGGGACTGGGGGTGGAGGAGCAAATGCAGGGGATCTGCTGCCCGGACTAGTTCAGGCCGACAGCAGGGACTGCTGGCGGAGGCTCCAGCCCCCACTTGCGAGGTAACAGCTGCAGTCCAGCTGCTGGCATCCCTGCTGGGGGAGTGTGCTAAACCTCTCCGGGGTCAGCACTGTGGTATGTCGGTTTCCATAGCAACCAGCCAACGGGCCACTTTCTCAGAACAATTCCCCTACTCAGCCAGGTTCTGGACTTAGCTCAGCCCAAGGGCATGTGGCTGAGGAGCAAAGCAGGAGGGGGAGAGGCTGCCCGAGGGCCAGGGTGGGCCTCACAGAAAGTGGCTATCTCCAGTCTCGTCTTAGCACAAAGGGTGTGGACCAAAAGGACAAGACAGGCAGACTTTTTTCCGGTCCCGGCTGTCCCTCGCCCCGCCCCTTGGCCACCCTCCCACCCCCCACTCATCCACGGACTGCCTGGCTTGGCCTGGTTGGAAGAAGTATCAGGTCTTTGTCTGGATCTGGACAACAGCTGCCTTGGCTGCGCTCAGAGCTGGGAGGAGAAAGTCCCGGAATGGTGTCTAATGGGCGGGGGAGGGGGCTTTTACCGGCCTCCATCTCTGCACCCTTCCATCCAGCTCCTCCAGGACCATGGGAATCCCATTCACCCCACCCTCAGAGACCACAGGGCAAGACGGGGTCATAGTCAGTCCTCTCCACATTTTTAGAGGATGGGAAAGGTCACCTTTCTCAAGCCCCTTAGGAATAAACTCCCTTAACCTGAGCAGGTTGGGGCCATGCCTGACACTTTCAGAAAGGGAGACTTATTAGAGAACAGACAGATTAGGAACCACCAGGGACCGTGATCCATTTTCTGGGTGAGGAACTGAGGCTGGGGGCCAGAAATGGGTTGCCTGGGGGTGGGGAGGCATGGGGGCATCACGCCTCCATTCCTGGGCAGAGAGAATCACTTCCCCGCCTCCCTCCTCTCCCTGGTTGAACTTGCTGTTCAGCTCCAGAAACTGTGAGGGAGACCAGAGCTCCTTCCCCAGGTCCCTTGGGGCACAGCTGGGGCTACTGTGACCTTGGGGGCTGTGAGGACTTTGTCACTGGACACAAGTTTATTTCTAGAAAGGAGCCATTAGCAAATGGGGGAACTGGGGTCAGGGGTAGTGTCTCTGAGTAAGCCTAATAACTTCAGGGTTGGGCCCTGGGGTTGGGACTTGGCGTCCTGACAAATGACCGGGGTGGTCCCTGCTAAGATCTGTAGAGACACAGAGTGTTCTTGGGGTGACGTGTCCAGCTCTCTTGCTCCTCTATTGTGTTCAGTGGCGTCTCACTTTCAAGGGGCCTCGTTCTTCCTTCCCCTCCCCTCATCCCGTTTACTACCCCACCCCCTTCCATGGAGGGGACAGATGTCCTTTCTTCCATGCACCACAGCTGCAGCCAGACACATTTCCCTAATCCTCGGAAACAGGTGTGGAGGGATTCTCAGCCCCCTGGGGATGAGGGGCATTCAGGGAGGTGGCCAATTTTAGAAGCTGCATCAGTTCCCATCCTCCCCTGGCCCCATCTGTGAAATGGGAGAGTTGCCTTGGATTAGCACTTCCCAAAGTGGGCTCTGCAGCACAGAGGGCTCCGTGCCAAAGCCAAACCAACTTGGGAAACGCTGCCTGGACACCCCCTCTTGAAGAGTTACAGGGCTTGTTGCGATTGTAAAGATTTTAACAAGTCCAGTATTCAAGAAAACCCAGTTTAACCTAGGGCTTCCTGAACACTTATGACCATGGCACCCTTCTTTCAAATCCTATGAACAAACCCACCTGGCAAACAGCCTCTACAAGAAGTTCCAAAGCCTTGCTCTGTCGGAGTCCCTCATCAACATTGGAGATGCTCCCCCCAGTTGCCAGCACCACAGATGGCCCTGTGACAAGACCCCCAACCCTGGTCTCAGCCCTCCTGTCCTCCCCCACCACCTCACCCCTGGCTGGCTGCTCGGCGTTGCTCAGATTATCTCATTCCAGATGGAGACACTGGCGTCTGGTACGGTCTTGCCCTGGACCCTCAGAGGGCCGGAGCAGAGGTGGAGAAGCAGCGCTGGGCTGTCTCAGGTTTCAGGAGGGAGGAAAGCCCTCACAGGTCCACCTCTACCCTCAACTGCCCCCTAAGGTTCCAGGGTCATCTGTGGTTTTACTGCTTTAAAAAGTGAGGCAGTGCTTCTAGAACAAGGGGAGGAGAAAATTCTGGCTGCCAAGTGTCTAGAAAGAGGACCCTGACTGGCGAAGCTTAAAAATGGAAAAGTGCCCCTCTCCTCCCTTTACTGCCCAAACTCTCAGAAACAACACCTCACCTTCTCCAGCCTTTACACTTTCCAAAGGCCTTGCGTGGACGCGACCTCATCTGCCCGTCAGGAGACAGCTATGGTGGAGTGGACACCGCGTAGGCCATGGAGAAGAACACCTGGGCTCCATCCTGTAGGCTGGTCACTTCAGCCCTCTGCCCAGTTGTCCCGTCTCTCAGAAGGGAGGAATAGTTCCTTTCTCACAGGGTTCTTGAGAGAATTGAATGATATGGTAAATGTGACAATGGCCAATGCGCAAGAACTCAGTAAGAATTAGCTTAGGAGACTTAAACCCCCATAAGGTAAGAGTTCTCTGTTTTTAGCAGGAAGAAAACTGAGGCTCAGACAGGTTAAGCGACTTATCCAAGGTCACACAGTTGATCAGTCCCCTGACCCCCAGTCCTTTGCTTTCCCACTTTACCTCATTTCCAGGAAAATACCTGTGAATGGGTACGTCTCACTGTTTGTGGAGGGCATTTAGCAATTGTGATCTCCTTTACTTTTTTTTAATATATTATTTATTTATTTTATTTGCTTATTTTTGGCTGTGTTGGGTCTTCGTTGCTGCGCGCGGGCTTTCTCTAGTTGCGGTGAGCGGAGACTACTCTTCGTTGCGGTGTGCGGGCCTCTCATTGCGTTGGCTTCTCTTGTTGCAGAGCACGGGCTCTAGGCGCGTGGGCTTCAGGAATTGTGGCTCGTGGGCTCTGGAGCGCAGGCTCAGTAGTTATGGCGCAGGGGCTTCGTTGCTCCGCAGCATGTGGGATCTTCCTGGACCAGGGCTCGAACCCATGTCCCCTGCATTGCCAGGCGGATTCTTAACCATTGCACAACCAGGGAAGCCCTCCTTTACTTTTGAAGCTTTCACTCTCCCTGAGCAAGTAAAATGCTTGCAAGAGAGAGACTGCAGGAAAGGCCTGCTTTTCTGGAGGGTTTGGTTGAGGGTCTGGAGGTGGAAAGGGGGTGTTAGTTCTTCGGGAAACAGCTTTTTAAAAATAAAAGTAGGCTTATGAACGAAGATGATCCCACTTCAGTTTGCCCAGAGCTCTCCCCTGTTTCCTTCCTCTTTCCTGGCTGCCCAGATCCTACACCCTGATATAGCAGGCACCTCTCATTCACATGCACAGCCACAGAATTTCTTACCGGGTTTCTGCCCCTTTTCTTACAGCAGCGCAACCAATCTACACACAAGAGCTGGGTGGCAAGAGAGGGCTCAGTGCTTTCTTCCTGAGGCGCAGGCTTTAAATCCTTTTAGTTAGCACACGGAAATGAGGACAGAACAGAGGGAAATGAGGAAAAACAAGAATGCCTATAAGGTGCTTCTCACTGCGCTAGGATCTAAGGAGTGCGCCTTCTGCAAACATCCACCTCTCTTTTGATTTTTATATCGGCGAGAGAGAGACTGTTTAGAGCCCTTAGGAGGAAGGGGTTTTATCCCTGCAAGGTGTCAGCTCTGTGATTGCTATCACCGTGTCTGTTACTGTCACCTGCGCAGCATGGACCCTGATCAGCAGATATGTTTGGCTAAAGTACCTTCTTTTCTGCTACCTCCATTCCCCCGTCATCATCTGAAAAGTTCACAACCAGTGAAGTTGGGAGGAGCACATAGGCTTGTTGGCGAAGCCCCAGCAGCTGGTCTACCAGACATATCTCCGCATACACGCGGGTGTGCTCCTGTGACCACGCAGACCTCACTCCTGTCCCTGGAGCAAATGGGAGGAGGCGCTGGCCCCAGAGCCTTGGCAGAGAGGGGCTATCCTGGAAGCCAGTCTTTCTGAGCTCCCCCGGTCCTGCCCTCTACCTGCTGGGGCCTCCCTCCGCGTGCCCTTTCAGAAGCAGGCTTTCTGAATAAAGTGAGAAAGAGGAAGAGGGAGGAATTCTGCTCTCCAGACGTTCAGCTGGGATGATTTCTCGCTCTGCTCATCTCATTTAAAGGGCTGGGCCTGTTCAAGCGGGTATCTGGGAGTAAAAACAACAAACAACCCCAAACATCTTCAAGGACCAGATCGATAAGCTCTGATCCCACCACAGGCGTGATTTCCTGCTCAGCTTTCTGATGGAGGGAGGAGGGAGCCTGTGTGTGTGTGCTCTCTGTTGATTTATAGGCACTTTGTGGATCAGTCGGCACAAGAGGAGGAGTGGGGCTGGGGGCAGGGTATTGTCTTTGAGCAGAGGCCTGACTAGAACAAGGAGCTAAATCAGCGCTACTTATGAAGGTGTTTTGTACAGGAGTTTGTGGTAAGTGATGGGAGGGGGCGGAGAGCTGTGAGAGAGAGGAGAAAACGCCACATCGGTGTCTGACAACTTAAAGCCCAGAGGGTCAGAGAGATGCGGAGACAACTTTTTTTTTTTTAATTTTAGAATTTTATTTATTTTTTTATACAGCAGGTTCTTATCAGTTATCCGTTTTATACATATTAGTGTATACATGTCAATCCCAATCTCCCAATTCATCCCACCACCACCACCCACTCCGCTGCTTTCCCGCCTTGGTGTCCATGTTTGTTCTCTACATCTGTGATGTTGAGACAACTTTTGTCGGCAGCTCTCCTCTGAGGGTCCCTGGCCTAAGGGTCACGAGAGTCTCACGAGGAACGTGGTGGCCAGGACCCAGCGGACCCTCTAGGTGACCAGAGAGCAGTCACTCCCCCTACACTGTCCCCATCTCTGAAGGTGTCACCAGACCGACTGCAGCTCAGAAGTCAGGGAGTGGGCTCAAAAAGCATCTCTCAGTCCAGTTTTCCGTTTTCCCTCTGTATCGAGTACTTGGGAACCATATGCTGGAGAAGCTGCATCGATATAACAGTGGGAAGAATTTTGATCTGGAGTAGGGAACCTTGGACCTGTCACATGGCCTTTTGGAACGTGGGTTTCCTGTGTGTAAAATGAAGGCCTGTAACAGCCCCTTGACAACTTCATGGAACCGTGGGGTCAGATGCGATGTGGGAAAGTGCCTTCTCAAGGCACACAGATGTATGTTTTGTTAGTATTATGAGCGGGGTTTGCTCGCCAGCTTAACGCTGGGCTGCAGGCCGGGGCCGAAGCTGGGAGCTTGCACGGATACAGATTACTCTCAACTGCGACCTTTAGATCTTCAGGAAGTTATTCCTCCCCTGCATATCCAAATTAACTCTGGCTCACGGTAACATCATTTAATGCATAGAAAGCTTGGTAGGCCTTAGAATAAAAGCTCCTGGAGGGCACGGGGGCTGGGGGCTCTCTGTGACGGAAATCTCTTGTTTCAAGGAGAAATCGGTTCAGTGGTGGTGTTTCTCCTCTACCCACAAGGTCTGCACTCGGTCTGCATTCGGGCAAGCACTTTAAACCCACAACTGGGCTGCGTCATCTCTGAGAATTCCGTGGTCCCCTCTGGGACAGGCTGGGGAGACCAGGAAGGGGCTTTGGTCCCATCAGTCATTCTGGCGCCCGAGGCCAACAACTGTAGCTGCCTGGGGGCCGGGGAGGGCTCCACGTGGCCCTGGCGCGGTGCTACCATCTCATGCCCTTTTTAACCTGGGTGCTGCTAAAGGTGGTCCCTGAAACTGTGACTGCGAAGTGTCTGACAGGAGGAGGATGAAAGTGATGGGAATTCTTGTACATTTTTAATCGGAAAAATAAAGTGTGAGTTGGAATTAATGCAGGCATTAAATATTTAAACTTTCTGTACTCGCTTTCATTTTTAACGTATTCCTCCCTCAAAAGCCTCGATAACGTTCGTCAGATTTGTTCTTGAGATGTCCCTCTCTCTCCACCTCCACCCAGCACCAGCCCAAAGTTCCCCCAAAGAACCCCGAAGGTATTCATCATCCTGATGGAGATTTTCATTTTATTTCTCCTACAGGAACTGTCTGATCTCTCTCTTTATATTTATGCTTTCTTTATATGGCAGCGTAAATAATTAATGCTGTTATAAACACATCCTATGCAAAATATTATTAGAAAAAATAACTCTTTAATTTGGCATGTCATTTAATTCCACTTTGTAATCACAACACATGGGCTACAATTAATGCCAGGGCTGGGGAATCCAACCTGCCCGCTAGCATTTGCAGAGATGCAACAAAGTCTTCCAGGCAAAGCCTGCTTGGCCCCTTGGCCATCGGTCACTTGTGTGAGTTTGCTTGATGGAAGTAGATGGTGTCCACTGCCCAGCCTGGGGCTGAGATGTGAGTCTGGGAATAAGACGGGAAACTCGCTTCTCTCTTCAGCAGAATGGGTTGGGGGTGGTCTAGGTCTCCTCAAGCGCGTTTGGTAGCCTGCATGTCCTGAAGGATGCCGGGACATTTAGATGCAGTCACTCTTACACCTTGGGGGTGGAGGCAAGGTGTGGTGGTGGTCCTCGCGTTTTTGTTTTGGTGAGTTCCCACAAAGGATTGGCTTGGGAAGGGTAACAAACAGTCTCCTAGAGATTAGGGTTCACGCTTGCCTTCATCTGTTTTTTAATTTACTGAGTGCTTCATCCGTGCTGGGCATTGTTGTTGGCACTAGAGACACACCAGTAAACGAGACAGGCGACAGAGATGAGAACGTCCCCCGTTCCCGAATATTCCACCATTGCCCCTGCTCATTCCCCCTCCCCATTAGCAATCTTTATGGCCCTTAAGGAACCTGTCTACCAGAGCAGCTCCTCCCCCAGGGTTGAAGCACTAGTATTTGAATAGCGCAGTGTTTCTGGATGTATCAGTTCCTCTGGATTTAGCACAACCTTGGAAACAAGACTGCACTAGCACCGGCCCACCCCTCCCCCCACGCTCCAGGGAGGGATCCCGAGAGCCAGGTGAGTGACATCAACAACCTCTGCTTCTAGAGCCCAGATGTGGTCCTCCCTCTGCAGTCGGTAAGTGGCTCTATTTGGACGGAGTCTGCTAACCCTGCTGTGATGCGCCCCTCCGTGTGTCATCTCAGAGGCCCAGGCTTCGGGCTGAAGTCACGCGGGTTTTAAGTTTGGTTTTGATACGGCATCTATCAGTCTCTCCCCCTGTCGGACAGCTTTTCTAATCGTCCCCATGCTTGGCATCACATCATTCAGTGTGTGTTCCCAAGCTAAAAGTCGCCCACTCATTTGTGGCCCAGACTCTCATTAATTGGTTGGTGGGGTAGAGAATAAGGAGGAGACAGCTAATGTCTTGGAAGAATCCTTATGTTGTAGTTAGCCATTTGCTACTCGTCTGGAAGGCCAGCGCGGCCTCGTCAACCTGGGATTCCATTGAGGAGAAAATTGGAACAAGTGGCGCCCAGCTCCCAGCCCGCCTTCCCAGACCGGCTCTGCCGGTGTTATCTGCATTTCGCGTCTCCCAAAATAGGATGGTGGGAAGAAACATGGAAATCAGAACCGGCACCCACTCTCCTGCCCGCACTTGGGCGCCCGGCTCTGGGTCTGTGGCAGGCGCGGGCTATTTGGGGAGGCTGACGTCTGACTTGAGAGGCCCTGGGGGATGGGTTTTCCAAGCCTGTCAGGGGCTCCCGCTTGGCTGGGATCAAAGAGGCTGAGCCTCAGCTGCCGGGGGGATGAAACAGAAGGTTCTCCAGGGTGAGCCCCAGTGACTTGATTTCCGTGGCATTCACAAGGAGCTGCTGATACTTCTGGGGGTTTGGGGGTGGGGAAGAGGTTTGAATGACTTTGCTGCTCCGTGCCTTGTCACCCTGTCCTCCCTATGGCAGTGGCCACAGGATTGGTACCCTCAGACTGTGCCCTAGCCGGTCTCTAGGCTATATATTCACATTCTCTGCCAGGCTTTTGCCCTGCTTTTAGAAAAATGGGCTTCTTCCTTTCTCCTAAGACCACGTTCCCATTTGTCCACTATGTCCTATGGGTAAAGAGATTCATATTCTCTTTCTGGACTTCTCTGATGCTGAACAATACCTAGATATGTGCTTCGTGTTCTCCTTTCCTGAGTGGACCTTCTCCCATCATTTGCACCTGGAGTGCACGCCTGGCTCAGCTCTCAGCGCCTCCCCCGTCTCATTCATTCATTCATTCATTCATTCACTCACTCAGTACTCACCATGCAGACCCTGTGCCTGAGACACTCTGCGGGGTGCTTGGTTTTTGGCGGAGGCTCGGTCCCTGCACCCCGAGGCTCTGCTTTCAGTTCTACTTAGTCCATCAATGTCTGTCCTATCATGAAACTAGCAGAGTTAGGCGAAAGACAGCAGTAACTTGATGACTTTTTCAAGAAAAGAAACCCACCAGTTACTTAAAGAATGATCTCCTCTGCTGGCTCTGCTCCAGCTCACAGGCCAGAGCCTGTTCCTGGCTCCGCTCACTTGGCTCATGGAGCCCCGAGGTGAGGTAACTCAAGTTGGAGTCCCTGAGGGGCCCGGCATGCTGATGGGGAGGCCGCCGCTGCCCGTCCCCCATGACGGATGCGCCACCGGTCCCTCTGCCCTGTTGATAAAACCTGCTCTTGCTTTTCTGACGTCTAGCGCCTAGAGTGGCAGGGCCATGGGCCACCAGTGCTACATGACAAACCCAGAGAGCGTGACAAGTCCAGAGCCACTCAGGGCCTTTTACTAAACCTGACAAACACCCAGTAACCCAGGCCTCTTGCCTAGTCTCCTGGAACATTTGGAACAAATTGCATGGAAGCCTGGAGGCAGGGGGTGAGAGCTGGCAGCCGTGGTGCCTCTGGGTCTCAGAGAGCGGGGGTGTGAAGAGAGCATGGCAGGTGTTTTTCCGTGAGTCTGTCTCGACGTGGCTGATTCCGGCTCCTTGGGTGATTGATCCGCTGATGGAATGTCTGACTCTGGATGAGTAATACCTAACATTTACAGAGCCCTTCACCACTTACTGATGCTCCCATTAACCGTGAGATAGGTCCTGTCGTCGTCCCAGGTTTGTAACTGAGACGACTGAGACGCAGAAAATTTGACTTGCCAAGGTCATGGGACTAACACATGGGCCGGCCAAGACTCAGTCAATTGACTGCCCATGTCTTTGCCCATGTCTTTCCCCTTCCCCCCATGATGTAGAGGATTCCGGCCCGGTTCCACCCTGGACCAGCCGGAGGATTAAAGAGTTCTTCCTTGGGCTTTGAGCTTGTCAAGTAAATAGGGGCCAGGGGCAACGCTCCAGTGTCCCCCCAGGAGGAGCAGCCTTCTTCCTCCTGGCGTTTCCCTTCCTTTGTCGTTCCCACATATGCCCTGTGTCTCCAGCACTGGGCCTGCTGTGTATAGGCGAGCAGCGGTGAATCAGCACCTTCCTGAGGCCGTTTGCTGGAGGAGAGGGAATCGACTCCTCCGGCTGCCTCACTGCTCCTTGTTTCTGGGGGTGATGAAAGGGCCTCTGAGATGCTGTCTCTTGGTTCTGGCCACAGCACAGGGAGGCCATCCTGCAAGGGGAGGGAGGGCCAAAGGCCCTACATGTCATTGACCCAAGCCAGCCCGCCGCCCCAGTCTTGGATTTGAGAAAACTAGCTACCTGTTTCTCTGAAAGCATGGCCTGCTCCCCAGAAGCACGGGGTGAGAGGCTGAGCGTAGGGCCAGGAGTCGGTGGCTGTGCTTGTCAGGAAGGCACTGATAAGATGAACAAACTCCCTGGCGAGGCTCAGAGGTCATGGTTGTGTGTTTGCCTTTGCAGCCCACGTTGCTTCTCACCACTTGAAATGCTCCTGAAAACCCAGAGGAGCAGCTGAAAATATCCCAGGTAATATGGAAATGAATAACGGCTCAGCAAACAGAGCCCAGCTTTTGAGCAAACAGCCGAAAAGGCAGGCAGCCCAGGCGAAATGAGAAAAGAGGAGAATGCAAAAGGAGGGGTGGGCGGGTGGGATAAAAGACCAGGGATGGGGACGCAGCAGGAAGCCAGCCCAGGTTCTCCGCTGCTAGTCTTCTTGGCACTGAGCTGCCCTCTGTCCTGGAGACTCCCCTTCGGCCGCTTTCTTCCTCAAGGGCTGAGGAAAAACGGTGCAAATAAGAAGTTTCTCGGCTTTGGCCTGGATGGAGAGACTTAGGGGTAAAGTCCCTAGTGGCCTGGTCTCTTACATATGATTCTCTACACCGGAAGGGAATTTGGGAGCGAGGATAGATGGGAGGGTGCCATCCTGAGTTAGGAGGCTCCAGCTCTCGCTGTGGGACCTTGTAGGCTCCTGTGGGCTAGTTTCCTAATTAGCAAAATGAGAAGGTGGGACTAGATGCTTTCAGGGGGCACAGGGAGGGTCCTTTCAGCTCTAACATACCATAGTTTGGTGGTTTTTTCCCCATAATCAACAAAGACTTAGGTGAGGGCTTAACTCCTTGTTAAGCTGTGAGATTCAAGAGGGTTGTAGGCATGGCTACCCCGTTGCCTCTGGGAGCTTATCCTCGGAGACACCTGTGACATGGTCAGTCACGTCCCAGGAGCAGAACCAGCAGAATAAGAGTCTTCTCCACTCCAAGTAAGACCAGGGTGAGGCCAAATGAGAAGTCCCTTCCTCCCAACAGTGGTGAAGGTGGCATTACACTGGCTCCAGGGCCAGAGGGTAGAACTGGAGGACCTAGTACCTCTGGCGACTCTCATTTATCGGGGGGCTTCCTGTGTGTCCAGAGCAGTACTAAGCGCCTTGCATTAACGACCTCATTTACTTTTCTACTAGTCCTTTGAGCTAAGTGTTGTCATTATCCCCGTTTCATGGCCGAGACTCAGAGAATCAGGTAACTTGCCCATGGTCACGTAAGCCGGGTCTTACCCAGGTTTGAATGACCCACGTCCCTAACCACTGCACCACCTGGCCTTCGTGACCTTAGGGTCCTGGGGAAGGGAGTGCTTGACCCCAGAAAGGTGAGGGATGTTCAGCAGTAGTAGACAAGACATCCCAGCTCCCAGAGGGGGTCCTGTTCCCTCATGAGACACAGAAGGGGGTCGTGCCGTAAGTGGCGCCATCACCTCTGTGGTGCTGGGCTTGTGCGTGGCGGAGAGCTCGTCACCAAACCGTGGCCGGGTTTTATTTTTATTTTTTCACTTTTTGATAAACTACAGAACCAAGTAGACACCAAGAACACAGGCAGGGATGTGCAAACAGGAGTACGGGCGTTGGGGGGGGGCGGACATCCACAGAGTGCAGTCTGCAGAGAGGAGGACTGACCTGGGGCTGCGGGCTGTCCCCCCACCCCAGGCCAGGCTCTATGGGCAGTGGCCCCAGCTACCCTCTCAGTTGCTGGGCTTCCTCACTGAACATTCGAGGGTCTTGGGAAGTTCAATGACCACCTGACATCATGGGGATGTCAGAATACATGGAAAATCCTGCTTTAGGTGGAAGGTTAATCAGGGCTGCTAGGAAGAACATCCAACTCCAAGATGCTATACGTCCCACGTATTCCTCGTGCACTGGCTGTGAGCCGGGCGCAGTGCAGGTCGGGTCCTGGCACAGAGGTGAGTGAGACAGCAAGGCCTGCCCTCACCACCTCTGCGGTGGGTCTCAGAGTTCCTCTGCCCTTACATCTAGCCACAAATTGCTTCCTTCAGGCAGGTAGTCAACAAATATTAAGTTCCTCCTGTGTGCAAGGCCTTGCGGTAGGTGCAGGGAGGAGTGCTGAACAAGACAGAGTCCTTGCCTTGAGGGACTGTCTATTCTAAGTGGGCAGGGAAAGAGGGAGTAAACAAGGGACAAGCATGGAAATAAGAAAATGTTAGGTCCTGATAAATGCTGTGACGAAGATGAAGTAGGTCCGGGAGGAGAGCGCCTTGGCTGGGGTTGGGGAAGGCTCTCTGAGGATGGGATATTTGTATTGAAACCTTGTGGATGAGAAGGTGGCAGCCATGTATAGATAGGAGGGAAGAGCATCTCCAGCAGAAGGAAAAGGAAGAACAAAGTAGCCAGGGTGGGCCTGAACCTGCACACCTGGGAATTAGTAGACGAGAGGGAGAATGAAGGGAAATGAGATCAGAGAGGCAGACGGGGCCATGCAGAGGGTCTCAGCAGGCCACACCCAGGCGTCTGGCTCTGACTGCACATGCAGTGGGAGCCACTGGAAGGCTGTGAGTGGGAGGGAGGGGAGAGCTGACTGTGGGCAGAGGACCAGTGTGGCTGCTGGGGGGAGTCAAGGAGACCTGGCGGGAGCCTCTGTTGACGTGGTCTCAGCCATGGCAGTGGGTAAAGAGCACAGTGGTTGGATTCGTGTGGTTCTGCTCCCGTTGACTTTGGGAGGAGAGCCGAGGGGACTTGCTGATTAATTGGATGTGGTTGAGGGGACCGGAGGAATCAAGCCTGGCACATAGATATTTAGCAAGTGGGTGGAGAGGGCACTTTCTGTGGGGAAGGCTTGGCAGGAGGGGAGTGTGTGGATTTGAGGAGGGAAATTGAAAGATCTGGTTTGAATGTGCCACATCTAGGATGCCTCTAAACACCTTGACAGAGGTGGTGAGTAGATGGTTGAATACAGTTGTCTGGAGACCTGGGAAAGATACAGCTGGAGAAGTAGATCTGAGAGCCCTGTGTGTGCGAGAGGTTTTGAGAGCTCCAGTGAGATCACGCAGGGAGAGAAGGTGCAGGGAGGAAGAGTGCTGAGGACATGCCAGCAAAGGAGACGGAGAAGGAGGGCCAGTGAGGCATAAGAAAAACCTCGCGAGGGAGGCGTCACAGAGCCTGGGGAAGAAAGTTTTTTGAGAAGGAACAGTTGGGCAACTATGCCAGCTGCTGCTGGGAGATCCATATGAGGACAGAGAACTGACTCTTTCCTTCGGCAAGATCTAGTCTTTCGTAATCTCGGTAATTAGTCATTAGTGGAACGGTGAGTGGAGTGGGCTTTATTAAGTGAGAAGAGAATCACAGGTGAGAAAGTGGAGATGCTGAGTAGAGACAACTCCTCTGAGTACATGTGCTGTGAAGGGAGCTCAAGAGGAAGTAGAAAATGAGGACGGAGTGCGGTCAAGGGAGGAGTGAGTTCAAGGGAGTATTTATTTAAGGGAGGTATGTTTGTATGCCTGTGGAAATGACCCAGGAAAGAGGGAGAAATGGTAATGCAAGGAGAAATAGAGGAGTTGCAAAGAAACAAAAAAGTTTGGAACGGCACAGAAGAATGGATTCAAAGGCCAATGCAGGTGCTGACCTTGCACAGGAGCCAGGATTCTTTTTCCACTGGATTTGGGGGGAGGGGACGGCAGCGTATGTGGGTTCTGATGCAGATACAACGCAGGACTTGTCGATGGGAGGATGAGGTAGTTCTCATCTTACAGAAATCTATTTTCTCTATGAAATATACAGCAAGGTCATCAGCTGAGAACGGGACAGGGGAGGGAGTGTTGGAGACTTGAGGGGAGACAAGGAAGTATGATAGTTTCCCCAGAGACTGGGAAATTGAATTTTCTAGGGAAGTGTGGTAGGTTTTTCTGACAGTGTTCAGTGAGATTTGTGGTCATGTTTATAGCAAGTCTAGTCAGTAAATCTGTGTCATTTTTCTCCAGCAATGTTCAGCTGCCCTGATGCAGGCCCCGAATAAGTGGCTAGGACACTAGGCTGGAGTCCCGCTGGACCAGTACAGTGGAAGGAGGGCGGCTGGAAAGTTCAGGCTGTTGGCCAAGGGAGTAGCTGGAGTGTGGATTGTGGAATCAGAGCCGGGCAGGGAAGAAAGTGGGCGCAGGCGGGGAGTGGTAGCAGTGGATGATAAAAAAGTGTTGTTGTTTTTTTTTTTTTAATGAAACAAAGGTCTTGATAAGGTTGGAGAATTGCTGGAGTGAGAGTGTCAGAGAGAGCTAGCCCTGAGGAGGGTGGTCAGAAAGTGGGACGTTGAAAATCTACATTTAGTGGGTGATTCAGTAATTGGTGTGACCAAGTCTAGGGAACGACCGTGTGAGCAGAGCAAAAGCTCATTGGAGCCAGGAGGGTCCAGGAACTAAGAGGCCAGGGTATGGGATGGATCGTCTTCATGGATGTTGGGTCTCCAGCAATGATGACGGGAACAGTAGCGGAGAAGGCCTCGGCGATCTGGGTGCTGAAGTCGTCCACGAATGAGGGGGAATGACCAGGACGTTGGTAGAATGATAGCGTTATATATGTAGGGGGTCATGAGGCCTGATGATGAGCTCTTCAAATGAGCTTGGGTTTTTGAAAGTAGAAAGAGACAGCTCAGATGGGGAGCAAGGAAGATACATACCCCCCTTTCCATTCTGAAGTACATCAGGTGTGGGAGACAAAACTTCTTCCACCAGGAAGAAGGGCTTCCAAGAAAACACATCCTGGGGCCAGGGCAGGGCTGGTGTGGGACGCCAGGATTCACTTACAGCAAGAAAGTGAAGGAGATAGAGCAGACCGGCATTTCCAGAGGGCATAGTGAGAGGACGTGGGGAGGGAAGAGCGAGGGGGAGGTGGGGGGACATACACAGCATGGAGTTGAGTGTCTACACAGTGCTGGCGACTCAGGTAGGCGGGAAGCTGAGGCATGATGGGATTTGTCCTCAGAGACATCGCAGCGTGCGGTGGAGGGCAGTGGCGCTGCGGGACTCGGCTCGTGATGGAGGCCTGAGGGGCCTGTGGGGGCTTCAGCTGGAGACCTGAGGAGAGGGGCTGACTGGCTGCAGTTAGCGCTGTATGGTGACTGCGGATCTAGGTGGTAACCCAGTCCACCCCTGGACGTGTGTTAGCTGTTTGCATATGGGAATGGAAGAGTAGAATTGTATCACAGAGAATGTCATTTTAGATATCCCCAGTCGATGCCTTTATCTTTCAGATGAGAAAACTCGGGCCCTGTAAGGTTAAACGATTTGTCTGCGGTCATCAAGCTAATAAGTGGGGCTGGAATTTACTGAGAACAGAGGTAGGTGTACAGTTCGTGGACGCTGCTCGTCTAAGGCTGAGGCAGAAGGAGCAGGGGCAGAGCGGCTGCAGCTGGGAGGAGGACACTTGGTCTCGCTGTGCCTTCTCTCGCCTCATGGCTGCCACATTTGCTCCAAGCAGGGCCACGTCCCTGGATTGGAGGGGCCACGGAGAGCTTGGACTAGGGCCTCCATCCCTGTCACCCTTGGTGGCACCTTGGTCAAGTGCCCTTGCTTATCCTGCTTTAGGACCCCCATCTGTGATTGTGGGCACGCCTGTGTGGTAAGAAGTAGGTGCAGGGCCTGTGACCTGCAGTGGGCAAGCCTGTACCCAGACCTCTCAGGACCAGGCTGTGCTGCGCCCCGGAGTGGGCTCCTGTCTGACAACATGAATGAATCGTTTACTGCGTGTCTACCGGGAGCCCAGCGCTCCTTCCGTGAAGTTCAGAGTCTGCTTGCACACAGGACTTGCACATAGACTTGTGCATAGACTTGCACACAAGACTCAGGCTTAGCACTAAAAGATACCTGAGAGCTCTTTGGATTCGGTTGCCTCATGTTTCAGATGACGACGTGCACAGGAGCGATAGAACCAAGACCCTACCCAGGCCTCTTAACTCTTGGTCCAAAGCTTTGCCACCCACGTGTGCTACATTTTTATTCAACCTGCAATGGCTACCGGGTGGCCCAGCATCTGAGGGGCTGCCTGGTGGGCCCTGTCCCTCCTTTTTCCTGCAGAACTCCTCAGAGCCTTCTCCCTCAGCCCTGAGCCAGGAGCAGGTATTGAGTGCATCATGGTGCCTGGGGCGCCCTCAGGATAGGATGCTGGTGAACGTGGCCCGATGAGCTGGCTCTGCCTTTCAGCCCCTCTCTCCTTTCAGCCTGTGCAAGTGTTAAATACAGCATCAAATTAAGTAAAATTAAATACACTTCCATGCACCATTTTTCTCTTGACTGAATCAAACAATGCGGGTTGCCATAGGAACAGCCTCTTCCGAAAAGGTCACCTACAAGAAACTGTGTTTTAGGTACAACTCAAGGAGATTATGGGGGATTAACTCATCTTATACATATATATTAAATATATATTTTTTTCTTTAAAGTGGCTGTTATGAAGGAATAATATCCAACTGAGCTGGAAGATACCCACAGAAAAAAAATTTAAGTCCCTGATAAAGGATTTTTTTTTTTTTTTTTAACCAGCATGCAGTGGGGGTGATATCTGAAATGGCGACTCTGTTTTTACTTGGCTTTAATTAAACCTCAGTCGAGGCTGAGAAATGTGGTGAAGCGAGATAATTGCACTATTCCCAGTACAGTTTTTAAACTCCTGCTTTGATATGCACCTCGTGACAGCCTGAACCTGCACCCAGACTCCTGGGGCTGCTTGAAGCTCAGCTTATAACCACCCCTCTTAACCTGCAGGCATCTGGGGAATGGCATTTGGGATCTTGAATGGGAAATTAGAACTGGGGGAGGAGGGGGCCAGGCCATCTGCTCAGAGGCGAGGGGAGGCCATGTCTCCCCTAAAAAAGTTCCTTTCTGGTATTTGGGAGTTCTCCTTCAGACTTTAGTATCAAAAATGTTCGGGAAGGAAAAGCCCAAGCCAGTCTAAGTTAGGGAGAGAATGGGATGGGTCTTCTCTAGCTTTTCTCCATAACTTAGAGAGTAACTGAACTATCCCTAGGAAATCCTTACTGGATTTGAGTTCAAATGGGCTGCCCTGGTGCAGACTCCTTTGTGAGTGTCACAGGGAGTATTGGGGAGGAGGGGGAGATACGTGTTTCTACTCAGTGCTCCCGGTAAAGGGCCTGGCTGCAGTCCTCCCAAGGATGAGGCTCCAAGTTTCACACGCTCACATGCCCCACACATCCCCCTGGGCTCCCCTTGGCCCTCCCAACCCAGCCAGTGACAGCACAGGCATGGCAAGGTCTGGCCGTCCCTGGTGCCAGGGCGACTGGACACCTGTGGCTGAGTTGCGCAAGGATTATGCCTGGCTCCTTCTCTCCCCCTCCCCAGTCCTGCTTGCTTTCCAGGAGGGTAGAGGGTGGGACCTCTGTCTTAGGCCAGGAGGCGGAGGGTCTCCAAGCAAGAGGGTTAAGACAGAGGGGGAACCGGAGGAAACCGGGGATCTGAGTGGCTGCACTGGCTTCCTGGGCACTGGCTACACAGCTTTTCTGGAACCAGGGGTTGCTTACAATTTAAAGGTAGCTCAGAACTTGCTGGTCAGGGCTGACGAGCCCAACTGTCACATCAGAGTCGCCCAGGGGTCAGTATGCTCTGAAGCTCAGGCCACTTTCTGGGGCCAAGCCTCCCCTCTGGGGCTGTAAGAGCTGATGGCCAGAATCAACTCAGAACTACCTCAGGAGGAAAAGGATTGAGAGACTGGAATATATACATGGGATTCGGTCAAGTGTGATTCTAGGAACGTGTAGAACAGGCCCAATTTGTACAAATCCCTTTAGAAATATTCCTTCGAAGCCTTCCCAGTGGCTGACTTGCCGTCACATAGAACTTCTTTCCCTTTCTATATTTATCAGGCTGCTGTACCTGAGATTTTCTTGTATTTGTCCCCAGATCCCCAGAGTCCACTCCCTTCTTTAATTTACTCCAGCGCCAGACAGAGTCGGCTTGTGTATGTCGTAAAGAATGAGAACTTGCAAAATGGGCAGACCTGGCTTTGAATTCTGACTGGCCACTTCCCAGATGAATGGCTGTCTTTCCTCATCTGTTAAATGGGGGTAATAACAGCCACTGCCTTAAAATCACGGGCCCTTAGACGGTTGTTCTCAAGATTAAATGAGATGGCCTGAGGGAAAGTATCTGGATAACGTAGGTCCTCAATGGATGTTTGTTGAATGTTTGGGGAACACGACTTTTGTACAAAACAAATCGCATGTTTCCTTTGCCGTGAAATCCAACTTGCCAGCCTAGGGACCACTGTGGAGATTAAAGAAGAACAGCAATTTCTAGCTCGAATCCCCTACAACAATCACGGGAGGTTTTCTTGAACTCTTAAGAAAAGCAAATCTACAGTTTTCCAGGGAAGAATTTTATTTTTAGAGCAATTCAGCCCTCCGAACTCACATGTACCCTTAAAACAAGATGCCTGAATTTGGCCTGCCCAAACCAGAAAGATCCAGAAAAAGACCACTGTGCTGAATGGGGGTGGGGAGGTTTCTGGCCCCTGAGTTGCCCTCATCCAACTCATTTCCCCATTTGGGACATATCCCCATTTGGAGCTGTCGTTGCCAGGATACTGCTGTTGTCGTGGCTGCTACGTGGGAAGTTTGGCCTCATCCCTTTTCCCATCTTGGGTCTCACTGTTCAGCTTGTCAAATGAGGAGAATCTCCAAGTACCTTCAGAGACAGGAGGAGCTCTCTGCTAGCTCCAAACGAGGGGCTGTTAGCGCATGGGCTTTGGAGTCGGACCAAATGGGATTTGAAAACTGCCTCTGCCAATTTTTAAGCTGTGTGACCTTGGGCTAGGTGCTTCCAATTCAGAGCCTCAGTTCCTTATCTGTGAAATGGGACTACGAGGTTTATCTCACAGCATCGTTGCCGGGGTAAGGGAGATAATACTTGTGGGTGCCGTGACCGGCACACAGCAGTCTCTGAACACGTGGCATCATTATTTATCTATACAGTCGGCCCTCGGTATCCACGGGCTCCCCATCCATGGATTCAACCAACCTCTGATCAAATACATTCCCCCCAAAATCCAGAAATTTCCAAAAAGCAAACTCAAATTTGCTGCACTCCAGTAGCTATTTACATGGCATTTACATTGTATTAGATATCATAAGTACTCTAGAGATGGTGTAAAGTTTATGGGCACATGTGCATAAGTTATATACAAATACTATGCTGTGATATATAAAGGACTTGAGCATCCGTGGATTTCGGTATCCGCGGGGGTCCTTGATCCAATCACCAGTGGATACCGAGGGACGACTATACCAGTGTTTGGTGAGCATCAGAACCCCTGGAGGGTTAAAGCACAGACTGCACGAGCTGCAGAGTCTCTGATTCAGGCCTGAGATAGGGCCTGAGGATTTCCATTTCTGACCAGTTCCCAGATGATGCTGGGACCACACTTTGAAAAGCGCTGGCTATACTATCCAAAGTGAGGGAAATAGTTAACTATAATCCATTAAATTTGCACCTTATAGGTATCCAACCTAGTTTACAAAGGCTTCCAAGTGGGTTTAGAGGACTGAATTATCTAGACTCGTGCTGTCCAGTAGACCTTTCCGCAATGATGGAAATATTCTATATCTGTGCTGGCCAGTTTGGTAGCCACCAGCCACATGTAGTGATTGAACACTTGAAATGCGGCTGGTACAACCGAGGAACTGAATTTTACATTTACATTTCAATAACCACGTGTGGCAAATGACCACCACATTGGACTGAGCAGACTAGAGTCTCATAGGTAGAGCTTAGTGAGGGCATATGTATTACCCAGGAAAATACATGGATAAGTGGATGGCACCTCAAGAACCATGACACAGTATTACAGCCACCTCCTCCTTCAGTGAGTTCCCTCTACCTAAGGACCTTTTCTGGAGACTTTAGGAGTCGAGTAATGAAGCTTGCGCCTTCCCTCATATATGTGAATATCTAGGTATACTGCTCTCTGGAGGAGGCAAGAACAGTTGAAATATGAAGTGTAGGATCTGAACATCCAGGTAGAGTAAATGGATGGACCTCTTAGGGACAGCGTCAGATCAGCAATATACCAGGGCCGTGACCTGTGTGTTTCAGGGATAGAAAACAATAAAGATGTTTTCTGGAAGGAAATAGGAATCAGAAGGCAGTATGATTCGTTCATGGTTAAGATGGGAAAACAGAAGGGTCAGGTGAAAAGGGAAAAGGATCTTGTTCAAAACCAGCACAGTGGTTAAGAATCTGCCTGCCAATGTAGGGCACACGGGTTTGAGCCCTGGTCCGGAAAGATCCCACATGCCGCGGAGCAACTAAGCCCGTGCGCCACAACTACTGAGCCTGTGCTCTAGAGCCTGCAAGCCACAACTACTGAGCCCGCAAGCCACAACTACTGAAGCCCACAAGCCACAACTACTGAGCCCACAAGCCACGGCTACTGAAGCCCGTGCGCCTAGAGCCCGTGCTCCACAACAAGAGAAGCCACCGCAATGAGAAGCCCGTGCACCGCAACGAAGAGTAGCCCCCACTCGCCACAACTAGAGAAAGCCCGCGTGCAGCAACGAAGACCCAATGCAGCCAAAAATAAAATAAATAAATTAAAAAAAAAAAAACACCCAGCTCTGCCACTTCCGAGCCACAGGGCCTTATGCAAATTATGTAACCTCTCTACGCCTTAGTCTGTCCATCTGTAAATGGAAATAATAATGGTACACGAGTACAGGGTTGTTTTGAGAATGAAATGACATCATGGGTCTCACGTGCTTTACACGATATGCTTTTGAGATGGCAGCTATTATCCTTTTCCACACACCACTGACGTCACTTAGCAGCGAGTGGCCCCATGGGCTGTCCCCTAAAGGCAGTATGAGGGTCCGGCTCTGGGAGCCCTTCCCTGGGTGAGTCAATAGGGGAAAGATGTCTTATCCTGGTCCCTTCCTTGGGTAGAGGTGACCCCTCAGCCTGTAGCCCTGCCGGGAATGAGCCTCTACTCTGCAACGACAACCATGATGGATAGTGGTGCGTGTTAGCGCCAAGACACAAGAAATAGCATCACCAGAGAACCAACTTAAGCCTGGCCTGATTTAGTACAGAGAAAATGACAGCTGCTGTGCTCGGCTGGCTTCCACCCAGCAGAAGGCTATTTTTTGCAAATAAAATGGTAAGTTGCTAATCAGAAAGATAAATTAAGAAGCATTAAGATAATGATGGTCTAATCACCGTCCACACAGAGAATTGCTAGAGTGAATATCCAGGCTACCGAGTGCTTGAGCGCATTTGGTGATTATTTGTATTATGAAGGGAATGATGGATTCCAGGCCTGGAATCCATCTAGTTCGGGAAACCCACAGGACCAGCCTCCTCAGGGTGAGGACACCAGAGACTTCTGGAGGTCATCTGATCCTCTGCCCGCCTGCACCCCCAGATCTGCCCAGACCACGCCTCATTTATGGCTGTTTCACAGACGAGGTCCCCCAGCTTCTGTGAGGGCACGGATTGGTCCAGCTTTTTAGGTACCCAGTGCGCTTCTTCTTGGAAACTGACTGTGTGGGGATCTGCTGTAGTTTGAGAGCAGTAGAAGAAGGCCCATCTGGGAGTGAGCCGGCCACATAGCAGAGAATGGAATCCAGGCTTCCCCCGGGGCTTTCAGTGGGCTGTTAGGCAGACACGCTGTCCCATGGCAGCCTGAAGTCTGGGGGGATCAAGACCACGGAGTCTGCTGTTCCCCCCATTCTTCAGCTGCGGACCCCAAGGCTTAGGGAGCGTGACTGGTATCCCAGAGACAGGGCCAAAGCTAGAACCCAGGCTGGTGCTCCTACACAGCCCTTCTGCCTTGAAAAGGGCTCTCGCACTAGACAGAGAGAACGTACCATAGATTCCCAGTTCTCTCCCGATGCCCACTGGGGATAAGGGCATTGAATGGGGTTGAGAAATGAAATTGAAGAAGTGAAGAAGACCCAGCTGTCCGGTTCATAGCCTTGACAGTTAGACTGAGGAGTTTAGATTTGATCTAATATTGGGCTATACATCATTTAACTTCTCTTAAGTTCAGCATAGCCTCACCTGGATCCTCACCTGTAAAATGGGAATAATAAATGACTTAGCCCATAGGTTTGCAATGAGGCTCCCATGAAAGACTACATTTAGAATGCTGCGCTTGACCTCATCATTATTCCTGTGAGTAAATGCAGCAGAAGCAGCAGAGGTAGCAGCCCCACCTTAGCAGTAGTTTGGTCCTAGGCAGTGGTGCGCTGGGGCCGGCTCGTACCAGCCTGCAAGAGCTGATTGTTAAATTTTCAGGAATTTTGCAAGCCAATGGTTAAACATAGCTATTATTAAAGTTAAATTATGTAGGCTTAAATTAAATAAATTATATTGAACATAAAGGTAATAAATACTCAAAACTCATGGGTTCCTGAGCATTCTACTACATTTTACTGTTATCTATGCCTTTGAAGTTATTTACGCCTGCTGTGTCTGAATGGTAGAAATACTATATGATGGCATGCTACTTATTCTGCCTGTCTGCCCTCATTGGTAGGTTGACATTGGCCGTGTGGGAGTATTATTCCAGAGAGCAGGTTGTTAAATACTTACCAGCATCCCATGGGTCCTGGGTGTGCCACAAATGAGGGGTGGGGCATGGTGAGGGTCTTGTCATGAGGGTTAATGAGGGACCATTAGACAAGCCTCCATCCCAGTGCTGGGCACACTGTACACACTCAGTTAATGATGGGTGGAACTGGGGAGACATGGGAGGAATAGAGGAAGGGTGAAGAGGAGAACTTAGAGCAGGACACTGATGCTTACAGGCGGGTTAAAAATGCAGAGTTGGTGCCTGAAAGAAATTTTGGTGTTTCACAAACTGGAAGTCCTGAAAACTTTGTGTGTCAACTGGGTTTTGTAAAAATCAAGTAATAGCCTAAAGGAATTAGGAAGCTGTCATTGAAAAGTCTCATGGTAAACAATTTTGTAAAGAGAAGAGTCCTTCTGAAATAGAAATTCCTCCCCCCAAACTGAAATTTTGTGTAAAAATGGATTTGGACTCAATTCCTTCAAAGTAAAGTTCACCAGACTTCATAAAGAATTGTGTCCCAGGTACTGGTGGGTGCTGACCGACTCTGCCACCTCTTGCTGCCCACTGAGGTTCTGGGAGCGGCTCTCCCCTCTGCCCCCTGCTGGCCCCTGGGGCTGGGGGCGCCCTGGTGTCAGCCTCCCAGCTGGGTACCCGGCCGGCCAGCTGCATAAGGGCCTAGGCAGTGCTTTGCAGTGTGGCTTTCCTTCCTCTCTCCTCTGCGGTTCCCTGTGAACCTGGCCTCAGGTTCCCTCTGGGAGGGACATCTGCAGGGGGCCCTTGGCCCTTTCCTGCTCCAGGGACTGGCAGTGCGGTTTGGCCAGAGTTTCCCAGGGGTGATTTGGCCAGAATGCGCAGAGGACAGCGAGTGTTGTAAGTGTCAGGCAGAGTATGGCTGGAGGTTCTTCTTGTCCCTTCCTGAGAGGGACAGTGTCGCCGATGCTTTCATCCTGGAAAGTACATGCTGCACGTGGGCACCCTCCACCAGCTCACAAGAGCAGGCCCTTCTGAGTTCCCTGGTGCCCAGAAGCTTGCCACCTAGGGATAGGGAGACCCTCTTTGACTCGGGCCTTTCTCTCCCTCACTATTAACAATCTTACCACATTAATACTCACCATCACCTTTTGAAGTGCACATTTTATTATCCCATTTTGTAGATGAGAAAACTGAGGCACAGAGAGGTTTGTTAGCTTGCCCAAGGTCACGTAGCTAGTACGCAGTGGCATGGGGACTCCGCTCCAGGGCTGTCTGTCCCCAGGGTTCAGACCAAACCACACACTGTGCCATTTAGGGAGTGGTCGGTGGGAAGAGGAGAAGCAGCATCCCTTTGGGGAGGATTCAGGTTGGGCTCAGCCTGGAAAGTCTCTATCCAGGCTGCTCACCCACTCCCAGCTCCACCAACCTGACTTAGCATCTCTGGGCCTGGTGGGGCGACTTGGCAAAGACCAGTCCCCCGCACAGAGCTGTCATGGCTGCAGCCTGGGGAGAGGATGTGTTAGCAGACAAATACTCTGGGGTCCTTCTGGAAACAGAGTTCGACTCCTCCACCTGTGTTGGCAGGGAGGAAGGGGTCCTCAGGGCCTCACCAGATGGGGTGGTCACTCCCTCCCCACTCCTTCCAAAGCCTTGGAATCTTTAGGCAGACAGCAACACGTGGCGTTGGGCTAGTTCCCAGCTAAGTGGGTGGGGTAAGGACAGGGGCTAGAAATTCCTGAAGACTCAGTCTTCTGGGGAACAAACAAATCTCCTTCCTCTTGGGTCTTCTCGACAGCTGCTGAGCTGCAGAATTTATCGAAGGCCTTCACGCTTTGTGACAGACTGCCAGGGCTTCTGCATCTGCCTTCTTTGGTTTCTAATTTGCCCGGGATTCTGCCCCCAAGAGGGGACAAGTGACTTGGAAGCCAGGAGGGCCCCACAGAGCCCTGTGGCCTGTCAGCAGGGCTTGGCTTGAAAAGCCCCTGCCAAGGGCCACCCAGGGGGCTGCTCCCAGCTCCAAGTACCTGCCAGGGATGTGAAACATGCCCTGGGATTAATGGGAACCATATGGGCAGGACAACCCCTCCACCTGGCCTCCACCGGAGAATGCTCAGATTTCTGGCATCGTGGTGAAGCTTTTCTGAGGATTTCTCTAATACTGTTTTTTTTTTTTTTTTGCTCCAGGCCACATGCCCAGGAACAGAAGTTGGGAGTCCTGGTGCTTTCTGTCCAAATGTAAAGATGAGGAGGTTAGGAGGGACCTTTGAGGTCACCCAGTGCAATGGTCTCCACCCAGGCTGCCCCTTAGAATCACCGGGGAGCTTTTTAAAACAACCTGGGCCTGAGCCCTACCCCAGACCACTATATAAAAACCTCTAGGGAAGGATTCCAGGTGTTGTTTTATTTTAAAAGCTCTCCAGATGTTCTAATGTGCTGCCCAGGTTGGGAACCGATGAACTTTCCCTTTGTAGAGGAGGAAAATGAGGCCCAGATTGAGGTAGCCAGCAGCCCACAGTCCCACGGTCGGGACTGGTTACTCTGCCTCCAAACCCAGCCGGTTTGTGTGTTCTACCAGGCCACGAGGAGCCCTCTTCTGTGTCCCCGTAATCCCTTGGCCCCAAGAATCTCTACTGAAGTTGGCTGTAGCCGTTTTCCTTCTGTCTTGCCTGTGTCCCTCCCCTCCTGGGAACAGGGCATCAGTGCATCTCCTTCAGGAAGCTGACCCCCCGAGCTCCTCTGGCCTGTCAGAATACGGACCATCCAAAGCCTTGCTACTCAAAGTGTGGCCTGAGGGCCGGCAGCACCAGTGTCACCTGGGAGGTTGTTAGAAATGCCTCCGCCAGTCTCAGCTCCCAGCCCAGACCCACTGAATCTGCATTTCATGGAGATTCCCAGGTGATTCATGAGAATCATAAAGGTGGAGAAGCGCTGGTGTTTGTTCTTTTTTTTTTTTTTTTTTGCGGTATGCGGGCCTCTCACTGTTGTGGCCTCTCTCGTTGTGGAGCACAGGCTCCGGACGCGCAGGCTCAGCGGCCATGGCTCACTGGCCCAGCTGCTCCGCGGCATGTGGGATATTCCCGGACCGGGGCACGAACCCGCGTCCCCTGCATCGGCAGGCGGACTCTCAACCACTGCGCCACCAGGGAAGCCCTGGTGTTTGTTCTTTAACAGGCACCCTCTATCAGTCATTTGAGATTTTTGTCTCAACAGTAAAGTTGCCTTCTTCTTGAGCAAGGGGGCCATGGCTATTGTCTCATACAGAACATGGAACACATAGCACGGTACCAGGCACAGAGCAGGTGCTTTTTACCTTTTTGCTGACCTGAAACAATCTCTCCCAGTGGCCCAGGGTGTGAACATCTCAGGAGAATGGACACGGATTCGGGAATGCTCAGCTCTTCAAGCCATGTCCCTAGCCACCAGGGGCCCTGTTGACCAGGGAAGTCATCACAGCTGCCGGCTGGGAGGCTCCCGCAGTGGAGCGAGCCCACGCCAGGGAAGCAGGGAAGGAAAGAGCATCTCCTCTTCGCCACCTTTCTGCCCACCTCAGCCATTGGCCCACCGTGTGATCTGGGCAGATACTGCAACTTGGTCCTTCAGTTTCCTTTTCTCTGACGTGGGGGTGATAATATCTGTCCCACTGACCTGCTGGGGTCACCTCGAATTTGGGGCACCTGGTAGGCAGCCAGTAAATACTTTGAATGAGAATTAAGTGAGATAATGGGCATGAAAGCCCTTTGCTACCTCCAATCTTAGTTACATATAAGGCCATTTTCTTATTCTTCCCTTTCCCATCTTCTGGATGAGAAAACTGAGGCTCCATTCTCAGCTCCGAGCTTTGGGCTCTGGGTCAGATTTGAGCAGAAACTTTTGCCCCTGGTGCTGCAGTCGGAGGCTCCGTGGGAGAAGGGGGTACTCATAAAGAAACAAAACAAGGGTCACCCCGGCCAGAGCACGGAGTTCGCCTGACCGGGTCCTAATGGGAGAGGAGATGAAGGTGGGATGGAAGACTAGGACCTTAAATCACTTTAAAAAATTGCTGCTTACCACTAGCGTGCCATGCGTTGCTCATTAGATGTGTAAGCACCTTCACCGGAGGCCTGTGCCGTCTGAATGCTTTATCCTTTGCCCAATAACCATTAATCAGCCCACAGCAGCAGTACAGGCCCTGCGAGGGCTGGGTCTTACCTGGCAACCACAATCTGTCCCTATTTCATCTAAATAATAAAATGGGGCTTCCCTGGTGGCACAGTGGTTAAGAAATCTGCCTGCCAATGCAGGGAGCGTGGGTTTGAGCCCTGGTCCGGGAAGATCTCACATGCCACGGAGCAACTAAGCCCGTGCGCCACAGCTACTGAGCCTGCGCTCTAAAGCCCGCGAGCCACAACTACTGAAGCCCGCGTGCCTAGAGCCCACGCTCCGCAACAAGAGAAGCCACCGCGATGAGAAGCCTGCGCACCGCAAAGAAAAGTAGCCCCCGCTCGCCACAACTAGGGAAGGCCCACACGCAGCAACGAAGACCCAACACAGCCAAAAATAAAAATAAATTTATTTTATAAATAAATAAAATAAAATAAAATGGATAGGATGTTGTGTTTCTCCCCCACCCCCTGATGAAAAATTAAGCAGCTGTGCATTGCGAATGAATCCCTAAAGGGGAATGAGGTCTCTGATGTGAGCTGGGCTGGGTTCTGGGAGCTCCAAAAATCCTCCTGGTCGTTAATTCTCCGGCCCCTGCATCCCCAGAGCAGCGCAGACAGGTGTGCAGCGTGCTAATCGCCCCTCCCGCAGCCAGCTGTGCCAGCAAGTGGTGGAGCCAAGAAGGCCCCGATCTGGTTTCTGATATGATGGAAGTCCTTGTGTGCTTTGGGGGACATGGAGTCGCTTGAAACCCACTGCTTCTTTACCTTGGTCTCCTTCTACTCTTCTGTGGGCTTCCTGCTGACAGAGGCTGAGCATTATTTGCATGTGAACCCCAGTACCTAATGGAGTCTCACTTAGCAGTGATCGGAATAAATGAATGAATACATGAGTGAGGGCTTGGCTGTGAGCCAAGAGTCTGTTCCACAGACGCACTCAGTCCTGGGGATATCATTTGTTCATCCGCTCACTCATTCAGTCAGTCAATAAACATTCCTCAGGCAGTATGGTTACAAAGAGCATGCAGTTCATTCATTTATTTACACTCATTCATTCAGCAAACACTAGGCACCAGGCCTTGTTTGTCCTAGGGATGCACAGATAAAATGCTCCTTCTCTGCCCCCAAGTTGCTCACAAGACGATGGAGGACACATCAGTAAGCTGAAGACATCAGTGAGTGTGTGATGACAGCCTTAACAGTGAATTTCTGAGGTGCCGAGAAGCCCAGAGGAGGGTACCCAGCTCCACCGAGGAGATGGTGGCTTCACTGGGGGTGGTAACACCTGAGCCGAGCCCAGAAGGGCACACAGGAGTTAACCAGGCAGCACCGCTGGGAGAAGGTGTCTCTGAGAGGGAGCAGAGCTGGACCCAGGACCCAGAACTAAGACCCAAGACCCTGGCCCGGCGCTGGCAGCTGGTACAGCAGGAAGAGTCAGGGGCACTCAGGTCAGGTGTTGGCATCTCTCTGGGCCTCACTTTCTCACCGTCGAGCAGGAGGCAGGTGGGACCCTAAGATTCCCTGCCCCCCACACTGGGGGGTTGCAGTGGGCCCTCCCCTAGGAACTGGCTGGGCACCCGGGGAGTGGCTTGGAGGCCCAGGCCGACCAGGCGCTGCTCTGAAGCCTCGCAGCTCTGGACTCTTCTCCTTCTTCTCACCCTGCCCAGGCCTGAGAGGACTGTGCGGTCTCCTAGGACCGAGGTACTCAGAACGCCACCTCCTAGAGCAGGCCCGAGTCATCCTCCCATGTCTTAGGCTAGCCACTGTGAAAACCAATATGGCAGTTCCTCCAAAAGCTCAGCGTAGAGTTGCTACATGTCCCAGCAATCCCACTCCTAGGGATACACCCACAAGAATTGACCACTGAGACTCTTAACACAGTCTGTAGGCCCATATTCACAGCAGCATTATTCACATTGACCAAAAGGTGGAAGCAACCCAGTGGCCATCAACAGATGAATGTACAAACAAGATGCAGTAGGTACATACAGGGTACAGGGGAATAGTATTCAGCCACAGAAACGAAGTTCTGATTCTGCTACAACATGGATGAACCTTGAAATCATTATGCCAAGTGAAAAAAGCCAGACACTAAAGGACAAACGTTAAATGAATCCACTTTTATGAATTATCTAGAATAGGCAAGTTTGTAAAGGCAGAAGGCAGATTAGAGGTGACCAGGGGCTGAGGGGTCACGAGGCTGGGGAGTTATTGCTTAAAAACCAGTACAGAGTTTCTGTCCGGGATGATGGAAAAGTATTGGTAACAGACAGTGGTGATGGTTGCACAACAGTGTCACCGAATCGTACACCTAAAACTGGCTAAAATGGCATATTTTATGTTGTATATGTGACCACAATTTTTAAAAGAGAATCGTAGACTGGCTTTTGCAGAAGGCTAACCAATCGATACTTGATCTGCCAGCCCCTCTCCAGCCCGCCTCCCCGGCAGGCTTTTCTCCCCCCTAGGATTTCTCTCAGCATCGCATTCTGCCAGGCTGGTGTGTTTCATTTTTGTTTTTATTTCCTGCATCTGCTACCGCCAGAATCTATTATTGCTCTCCGGGGCTCCGTGCCCCTGACAGCGATTATTTGTACATGTAAATCAGGGAGCCCGGGACAAAGCTTTAATGACAGTCTCTTTGGTGGAGGCGGTGGAGGCGACTGCATGAGATGAGTGAGTGCCAACTCCCACCAGGTCCTCTTTGCTGCGTGTTCAGGAATGGGTGGGGGTGAGAGGCTGACCCCAGCCGGTTCAGTTTCAAGGAACCCTTTCTGGTAGTAACGTTCAATCTGGATCCTGCGGGCACTGCCGCGGTATCCTCCCAAGGCAGGCTTCATTTTCGAATCCCCAGATCCTACTGCAAGGCTGGGTACCTAGTAGCCCTCAGTTTAAGACCGTTGGGACTTAGAGCATCTAGTCGTGCATCCCTGACGCTGGCTTCAGTCACCCCTTCCTTTCCTCCTTCCCTTCTATCTGTCAGTGACTTTGCAGTCCCAGAAGGCAGGCGGGGGGTTCTCTCAGACCTAAGTCCAGGCTACTTGATACCGAAGAAGTGCTTGCCCTGAAAGAGAGGAAATACAGCAGGTCGAGACTGGGGACAGTTATCAACTCTTGATGTGAACTGTGGAAGCAGGGAAGAGGTCCAGGGTGAACCAGAACCCAGAGAGCGGGGAAGACTGAGGGTGTTACCAGGCTTGCTTTGGGGAGGGGGCGTCAGTCACCGTGGACCACCTAAGCTATTTACAGGCCAACACCGAAGGGAACAAGCAAGGTGCAGAGCAGCAGTGTAGAGCACCCTGCTATTTATGTCAAAAAGATACATGTTTGCGTGTGCACAGAACATCCCTGGGAGGGAGGCATAAAAATTGTGACAGTAATTTCCTCTGGCCGTGGGGTGGCAGAACCGGGATCCAGGGCCAGAAGTAGGAGGAATACTTAGCTTTTCATACTTAACATTTTATGCTGCTTAAATTCTTTACCTTCTTTGCCATATGCTTTTAAGTGCCTAATTACAAAAACAAATTTTAATATTTTTTTAGGCCAGCGCCATGTGTTGTAAGTGGGCAGGTGGCTGTCGGGGCAAGTGAGGGAAACGTCGCTGTCCCTCCCTGTGTGTCCTCGTTGTGAGCGCTATTCCAGGGAGGGTGGAGATGGGGGTGGAGAGGGGCCGTCTGTCCCTGGGGAGCTCACCCAGGTGTTAGGTGTTCCTTGAATTCCTTTCTGAGGAAGAAAAATTCCTTTTTCCAAAGTTCATTTCGTTGCTCTTTGTCCGGCCTTGTGGAGGAACCCCTCTGGCCTTGTGTCTGAAAGACTCTGCCTCGCACCCTCTGGGGTCTTTTGTCTTCTGCAAATCTTTTCTCTTTAAATTTTGGGAAGAATCAGGCCTTACCAATGATCAGCCTCATGTGGAAGTTAGTTTTTGTCAGAGTAGTTGTACTACACACACACACACACACACACACACAATACGCACACACACGCACGCACGCACATACGTGCACACACGCACATGCATACACACGCACATACGTGCACATACACTCGTATACACATGCATACATACACACATACACATACGCACACATACACACATGCACACACACACATACACACTATCCCTGGGGAAATTCAACATCTCCCTTCTCCCTCTAACCTTCTTACTGAAATGTCTTCAAGATGGCTGAGGGTATTACTGTTAATCTCATTTCCCCAGACATCGATGGAGGGAGGGAAAAACTCAGAATGTTACAGAATATTTTGAGCAGTGGAAACTGTTTGTTAAGGAAGGAAGTTGTCTCCTGAGCTGAACTCTGTAGTTCACTGCCATTAACGTTGTAATAATATTTTTCTTAAATAACCAAGCTTCCTAACATTACTATCCCACTTAACTTGTAATTTCAGACAATAATTTCCATGTTAATTGGAGGAAATTAAGACGTTAGACCAAAATACATATGATTCTTGCTTGAAGTTGTTTTGAATATCCCTGTTAAGGAACTAGTTATTGTATTTTCATTATTTTCGTTTCCACAAATATTTATGGACCATCTCCTTTGGGCCCAAAGAGAACTGTGGGATATTCAGAAGTCTGAGATAAGCGCCCTCCCCCTCCTATGAGCTGACTGTCACCTTGGAGACATTCTCTACCCGGGTGGCCAGAGGAGAAGTCCAGAAAAGAACCAATGTAGGCATGAAAAGAAAGGAGAAATCCGAGCCGAGTAGGGAGGCTGGGAGATGTGGAACTGGATGGAGAAAGAGCCTTGGGTGGCCCTGGGAGCTGGGCCACCAGGATGAAGGATAAAGGGGAGGGGAAAGGGTGGGTGGAGAGGTGGCACGGCCAGGCATTGTGAGTGAGCCGGGAAACAAGAGCCAGCTCTCCTCATGGAAAGATTAGTGCATGTCTAGGACACAGTGTGGTTAGGATGGAAAAGGTGTGGGCTTTAAAGTAAAAAGGCCTGAGCGTCAATCCTGCGTCTGCTACTCACCAGCTCTGTGGCTTCCAGGATGTCTCTCTTACTAAGAATCCATTTCTTCATCCGCGAGTGGATATGGTGAGGGAATATCACGCAAGGCTGTCGTGAGATTCCATGAGCACATGAGTGGAGTCGCTGACTTCCTCCACCACCTGCCGCAGGTGGAGTACTGGGGCCCAGTGAGAGTTAGGAGGGAGTTGTGATTACAGGGAGAAGTGAACACCAGGCCGAGAAATTGGAGCTCTGTCTTGCCAGGCATGAGAGCCCAGAGAAGTGGGATAGTAAGGGTCATGCTTTAGTTGGGTCCATCAGGTAGTGGCCTCTGGGAGGACTGACCAGGCAGGGAAGCTAGAAGCAGGGCCACAATATTGCAGGAATTCGGTCATGGGATATAAGGGAACATCTCCGAGAACATAGGGGTGGGGCTTAATGGATAAAAGGATGGGTGGAGGAATGAGACAACGGTGAATCTAGGCCTCGGAGCCAGTGTGTTGGGACGACCATGATGCCACTGGCAGAAAGGAGCAAGGCTGCCTGAAAAACTGATGGGAGGTGGGTACTGAGCACAGCCTGGCATGGGGTGACAACCGGACATCCAAAGGAAACATCCAGCTGAGAGGAAAGTCCTAGGGAGAGTGGTCAGCTCTAGAGGTAGATCTGAGAGTCGATCCTCTCATGGATCATGCACAGGTGTGCATGCACACGTGTGCGTGTGCTTGCGTATGCCTGCATGTGTGTGTGTGCAAACATTCGTGTGTGCACGAGTATGTGTGCGCACCTCTCAGAGCCAGAGAGTATTGTGAAGGTTCGGAGTGGCCTTTGGTGGACACCAAAGGTGTTCGCAGTGAACTGGACACCAAAGGTGTTCACAGCGGGGGAGGGGCCGCACTGAATAGGGTGGATCCTAGGGTCAGATGGGACACCGAGTTAAAGGGAAATGAGGTCAAGACAAGGTCACTGGATTCCGTGAGAAGGTGGCTTTCAAAGAGCGCAGTTTCAGAGCCTGAGCCAACACAATTGCCCCCCTTCCTGGCCAGCCATAACCTTTCTTGCCTGGGCCACGCTAGCATTTGGCTTCATTTGGTTTATTCTTTCATAGATTGCTATGTCCTGTTCCACGTGTGATTCTCGCCCTGCCCGATGTGTGCACGAGCATTTTGAGAACGTGCTTGTGCTCTCTCCACCTCTGCACACCTAGCATGTGGGAGGCACCTTCTCCACCCAGGGCAGGATGAATCCGTGCTCCCAGGTGCTCAGGAAAAATACCTAGAGGTCATCCTGGCCCCTCTCTTTCTCTCACACTCGACATCCACGAATTCAGAAACCTCGTCGGGCCAACCTTGTCACCACCGTGCCCACCCTGGTCCGTGTCTCCATTGTCTCTTGCCTGGATTATAGTAAAAGCCTCCTAACCCATTGTCCTGCTTCTGCACCCTTTTCCTTTTCAGTCTGTTGTCAACCCCTCAGCCAGGAACTCCATCTAAAATGATAGGCAGATCCCACCACCCTGCTGCTCAGAGGCCTCCAACGGCTTCCCATTCTGTTCAGAATGAAAATTCTAGTCTTGCCCAGCCCTACCTGACCAGGTCCCTGCCAGCTGTGCCACATCTCCCGGCGTGCTCTGCTCCAGCCACGCTGGCCTCCTCGCTCTTCCTCCAATCCCCCCTCCCTCCTGGAACACTGTTTGGCCGCTTCCAGTCTCTGCTGTGCTGTCATCTAACCAATGAGGTTTCCTGACCACCTCATAGAAAAGAGCGACCCCCTCCCCAACTCCTGATACCCCGTCCTTTTTAGTCTGCCTTCTTTTGCTCCGGGGCTCTTATCTCCGTCTGGAATACTATGCATTTGCTTGTTTATTTATTATTTATCTCACCCAATTAGAAGTGTATTCTGTGAAGATAGGGAGTTTGTTTTCCTTAATGCTGTGAACCCAGTGCCTAGAACAGCCCCTGGCACATAGCAGGTGATTAAAAAATATAAGCTGCATGAAAGAGAAGGGAAACAGATTTGCAGGGTGCTTACCATGTACTGAGCTGTGTCTTAAAGCACTTTCACTGATACCGTTTACTCCTTGCAACAATCCATAGAGTACTATTATTCCCATTATATAGACGAGAAAACAGATAAATACAGATATAAATCAACATTTATTATTTAAACTGAAGATTCAGAATAGAGGCAGAGAGCAGGGTAGAGGGAATGAGGAGATCATTTGACTTCAATTTGCTCTCATTCATTCATCCATAAAATATTGAAGAAGCACCTAAGTATGTCAGGTCCTCTGCCAGTTTCTGGGGATCTAAAATGGAATAGAAAACTATTCTCAGTGTCCAGCCTGGTGGTGGAAACAGCCGTTTAAACAAAAACTTAGAGCAATGTGGTAAGTGCTGTAAGAGAGGTAGAAACTCATCATTCAGAAAGCATGGGCAGGAAAATGGTTCATCTGGAGAAGTCAGAGAAGGCTCCCTGGAGAAGGTGACGTTGGAGGTGAATCTCTGTGAACGAGTGCTATGCATTCAAGAAAACTGGCTGTTCCTGGAAGGATTCAGGCAAAGCTCTTGAACCTGGCATGTGAGGGCATAGCCCAGCTTCCACCCATCTCACCAGCCTCGTCTCCTACACAAAGTTCTTATTAGTTCCTGCATCACGATGCTATTTCCTACACTTGCAAATGCCACTTCCTCTGTCTGGAACGCCCTCCTACCCACCCCTCAGTGTCTCCTCCAGGGTGCACCACCACAGGATGGACCTGTGCCCTTCTTTGAGCCCTGTATTACCCTCCGGATAGACTAGCTCATTGTCACACTTGTGTGGCTCCTTCCGAACCAGAACCCCTCTGAGGACAAACAGTCTTAAACACGTTGTTCTTGCTACTGTGTGACATTATGGGACCTGTCACAGGGTGGACATTCAACATATGATTTTTTTTTTTTTGGTCGAGCTGTGCGGCTTGGGGAATCTTAGTTCCCTGACCATGGATCGAACCCGTGCCCCCTGCAGTGGAAGTGCAGAGTCCTAACGACTGAACCGCCATGGAATTCCCTCAACAGACGATTTTTGGACTGAGCTGAGCCTGGGCTGGAAGGGAAAAGTGGGTGTTTGAGGCTTGGGAAGACCCACGTGAGTGAGGGCAGCTGGGAGCAGCGGCTGAGCAGGCCTGGTGGAGTGAGCCACAGATAGTGAAGTCAGGTCCCTCAGGAGGCGGCGTCAGGGAAACAGGAGCTCCTGGGCTGTGGAGTGTGGATGGAGCACGCAAAGGGCCCTGCCCAGGGCACCCTTCCAGCTGCCCGTGAAGAAAAGCCAAGCCTGCTGAGAGACATAAGCCTTGGGGGCCATCTGTGCACATGAGGGTCCTGGCTGAAGACCCACGTGGGGTGCCTTGGAGCCAGTGGATTGGTCACAGGGCTGCGGGAACATCACTTCCTGCTCGCTGCACACCTGGACTGCTGACCCCTCAGCTTGGCCACCTGAGTGGCGGGATCTTTCTAAAACTGGAATGAGGCACAGAAGCAGTAGCTGGGGGGGTGGGGCTCTGGGGTGGATAAGAGCAGAATCTGTGCCTCCTTCCTGTGCTCCTACAGTTCTGGGGGCAGTTAGCCTTGGCTGTGTGCATGAAGGTCTCCCAAGCACCCAGTTCTGAGTTCCTGAAAGGGCCGCTGTTAGCATAGCATCAGGTAATGAGTAAACACTTGGAATGAATAAAGGAATGAATGCATGAATGCAAGCTAAGTTGCAGGGCTAAGTCAGAAGTGGGCAAACCTGGCGCTTATATTGGGGCTCCTGACCTTCAACTTATTCCCAGGGTCGCCCCATTCTTCCCTTTCTCAGTCCTTACCTGACCGCTGATTATCATGTCGGAAGTCCAAGAAACACCTGTCAGGTTTCCCCAGGTCAGGTTCTAATCCCAGCTACAGTCTGAGTGGGTAAGTCAAGTTGCTTACCTCCCTCCCTGGGTGTGGGATGGGCATCAGTTACTGAGCCCCTCAGCTGCCTCCCTGGGGAAGTGGAGAACTGACCGCTTGGCCCAGGGGCAGGGCAGGGTGGTGGAGGGCAAGTGTGCTTGACTAGGAGTCAGCATTGGTGGATTTGAATCCTGGCAGCACCACTTACTCATGACCTTGGGCAAAGCTATTTAGCATCTCTGAGCCTCAACATATTTATCTGTTAAATGGGGTTAATTATATCTGCCACATTTATTTCCAAGGATCTCTGGGGAAATGAAAGGCTATGTAAGTGTTTCACAAATAGCACTGGTAGAAGTCTGAGACTGTTGTCCTGAGGGTCTCCTTCTCACCCCCCACCCTCCAATCTCAGAGAGCAAGAGTGAGGAACCTCGGAGAGGGGGGCAGCGCTGGTCCCCTCGCGTACTCCTGCCTGCTGTCCTCCCGGCTTTCCTGAGCTCAGGCTCTGAGCCAGAAGTGACCCTGATGCTCCCTTGAAGCCGCAGAGCAAACCCAGAGGGACCCAAAGCAGCCTGGTCTCTTCCTGTGTCTCCATTTGTTTCTGAGACTCCATCCCCCGCCTTCCCCTCAAGGCTGTGCTGGGGTTGAGAGAGGTGGGCCTTGCCTGGGAGACGGAGGACTCTCCTTCTCTGTGAGTGACTGATGCTCAGTCATCCCTGGGCTGACTGTCCAGGGCCAGGGTCACTGTCCTCTGCTTTTTGTCCTGAACTCTCTCCAGGGGAGGGAGAGAAAGAAGCCTGCAACTGCGCTTTGAAGCTGTCATGTGGCTTGGGGGCGTGTGGGGATAAGAAGGGGGCAGAAAGGAGTGGCTCCCACCCTGATTTTGGAATCACGTCTTTGGAACAGAGCTGGCCAAGGCTAGGGCTGGAGATTTCTCTATTCTCACGCCCCATTAGCCCTTTTGGGTCCCTCCCTATCAGACTGATAATAATAATAATAAAATAATAGTAGCAGCAAGCGGTTTTTGAACACTATGTACTAGGCACTGTGCTAAACACTTTGCATGTGTATCCCATTCAGTCCTATCTGGGGGATTATTAGTATCGTCCCCATTTTACACATGCGGTCACCGAGGCACGGAGGGTCCCCCAGCTGGCAGTAGCGGAACCAAGATTCAAACCCCGGCATTTAGAATTACATGGAAAGGAGGGGATGGTCCAGTAATGTAGCAGAGCTGCCTCTGGGAGCTCAGCGTGCTTGAGGGTGGCTGGAGTGCGGGTGAGTGAGTGTGTGTGTGTGTGTGTGTGTGTGTGTGTGTGTGTGTGTGTGTCTATGTGTGTATGTGGTTGAAAGAGAGCAAGGTATGTGCAGGAAGGGGAAGGGGAGTTGTGGTGCCTGCTGATGTCAGGTATTATTTGTCCTGACAGAACATACCCAGGTCCAAACAGGCAGAGTCCCACATTTCGTCTCTGTGGGGAAACCTGCAAACAAAGCCTCCAGACTCAGGGAAAGCTTCCTGGGATCTGAACACATGCCTGGCACACAGCGAGCATTTAATATTTGTTCGGTGACTCAAAGGATGGATGGACCCCCCAAAATAAATTTCTGACCTAGGGGTCGGAAGATGAGATTCAAGTTCTAGCAGATGTGGCGTGTGGCCCTGGGCAAGTCTTATCCTCTGTCTAGTCCCCGGGCCTCCTTCTCCGGGAAATGAAGGTGCTGGTAATAGATGCTTATTTCAGCCCCAGGCTGAAGCACGCTGCACAAGCTGAGAATCTGAGCTCAAAGGCATCAGCTTGCTCTGCTCACCTCCAGGGCCCTGGCCTGGCTCTGGCTCAGGAAGCTTTTGTTTGGAGTCAGATCAGATGCTGCCAATCCGCTGCGGGGACTGGGAAAGGACTGCGGGCAGTGAGGACAGAGGCCAGAGAGAAAATGTCTCAGCTCACCCCCGACACTTCAGGGGTGCAAGAGTCTCCAGCCCATATCCCCTGGGGAGAGGGGGGCACCAGGCCGTCCTTCCCCTTGGATTGATCAGACAAAAGGTCCTAAACTCTCACTGCCTAAGACCCTTGGGAAAGGACAGGGCCCCCAGAGCGGGACTGACTTCTGCATGCAGGAAGGAATGTGGTATCTGATTTCACTTCCCACAGCCGCCAGCATAAAGTCGATATTTTTTTGTGGTGCAGACAGTAAAGAGAGAATACAGTGTTGAATTGTTTGGCATTATCAAGGATTTCAGCTCCCCAGGACTTCTGCATAAAGAGATGGAAATAGAGCTGTCGGAGCCAAGAAAAACATAGAAGTATATGAATTTATTACATATTATCTTTCCTCCTTCCAAACAGCCCTGGAAATGTCAAAAGATCATCTATTGTTTCATTGTTGATTAAAAAAAAAAAAAAAAAAAGGTTTGGGTTTGGTGGGCTGTGGGCTTGGGCATGAGGCTGCAAGTAGGAGAGGAAGACACAAATGTTTCCCCAGGGCGAGCTTCAGGAGGCCCAGCCATCTTTCTAATTCTTCCTTTCTGGGTGTGAGTTTCACAGATGTATTTAGGCCAGGGCAAGCATGTGACTGCACATTTACTCGCTTGTAAATGTGTAAGTGCCCACTGTGTGCAAGGTTCTGTGCGTGGTCCTGCTGGGGATCCCTGGGTCAAGCTCATCGCTGCAAGGGGCTCAGGGCCTGGTGCTGACCGTGCACTATGTGGTCATGGCATCTCCGACACGGCTAGCTGTCTGCCCGGAGAATCCGGAGAGGGGCTGGCTGTGCCACGCGGAGGAGATCCAGGAAGGCTTCTCAGAGAAGGTGACATCCGAGCTGGACCTTGAAGGATGAGTAGGCTTTCTCCTGGCACAGGAGGGGAGCAAAGGCATTGCTGGCAAAGAGGAGAAAGCATGATGACACAAGCTGAAAGGCCGCACTCAGCCATCAGATCTAGAAGTTGGGCCTGAGGGCAGGGAGTAGCCGAGCCGACTCTGCGGCCCTGAGCTGGCCCAGCCCCTGGCAACCCACTGAGTAACTGAGGCCTTGTCTGATTCGAGATCTGCTTTTCTCACTCTCTTCTGATGCTGACATGGGTGTAATTCTCCACGTGTGACGCTCCCACTGACCACCCCGCACCACTGCCCTCAGTAGGCTGGCCTGGCGGCTGGGCTCGGGGCCCTCCGGGGAGGAAGCCGGCCCCTGGCTTACCTCCTAGCTCCCCTCCTCAGGCGAGAGAGAGGCTGACTGTGGAGGAGCTGTTGGCCACCCCATGTACCGGGGGTACCACAGGGCCAAGGGGATTGGGTCAGGCCCTCCAGGGTCAAGACTTTCAAGGCTCCCAGCGCCAGAAGCCTTCAGTCTCGTGTACAAATGGTGCCTGATGAGGAAGCAGGGCAGACAGATAGGCCGGGAGCCTCCACGGCTTTTCCTCTTCTGGCCGGACACCCCCTCAACGGGAGGCTCAGGATCCCCTCCTCCCTGCCCTCCGCACCGCTCTTTTCCCAGGAGATCGCAGAAATCAGGGGATTTCTGAGTTGTGAGAAACCTTGGGGACCCAGAAGCCTCTGGAGCAGTGTGGTTGTTCAGCTCCAACCTGAACCCCCAGCTCAAACCCTGGCTTCCCAGCCCACAAGATGCTCCTTTCACAGCTGGTCAGCTCTTCCTTTCGTTAACCTAAAGCCTTCCTCCCATGGCTTCCTCCTAAACAAGGAGATCTGTGAGAGGCCGCTTGCTCAGAGGTCTGGCCTCTGTCAGCTCCAGGCTCTAGAAGGGACACAGGCTGAGTGGGCCCAAGCCTCTGCTTGGTTTCCCCAGCAGCTCATGTTGATGCTGCTATGCTGGGTGCAAAGAACCAGGCAGAAGATTCCTTTCACACAGACGGCTGTGTCTCCGCATCTTCCAAAACCTTAACCCCCAATTAGGTAAGAGAAACCCCAAGCCCGGGAGAAAAGCATAACCTCAATCCCGTACTTCTGAATTCTGCTTTTCAGTTTTCATATTCTTCTTGCGCTTGTTTCTCTTGTGACCCTCAAACTACCCTGAGGGGTAAACAGAGCAAGCACTGCATTACTCTCACTTTTATAGATGAGCCAGCGGGGGTCCAGACCAAGTGACATGCCTGAGCTCATAGAGCTCGTTTGTGGAGAGCTGGCACTGGGCTGCCGTCTCCAAGCTTCTGTTCACAGCCCGGCCACCCCGCCACATCCCCAGGCAGGCCCCAGGCCCGGGAAGGATGCAGGTGCAGCGGTGGGCCCTTCCCTGCCCAGAGCCAGCGCTGATCTGGACCTGTGGACAGTGCGACCCCACGCCTGGCCTCGGCCTCCCCAACCCCGAATCAGAAGTCCAGCGTCAGGGCCTCTAAGATTCCTCGAATCCTCAGGGCTCCTGTTTTATCAGAAAACTGCCACTTAAACATTTCTCTTTCTGCTTTGGGGAAACGTTGACATAAATGGAGGACAGAGCTGAATCAGCATCGCAGAACCGTGGGCGGAATTGAGTGTCTGTGTAGGGACAGGCGCTAGGAAGATGACACAGAAAAAGACCCCATCTATGCCCCTTACCGCTGGAGCACAAGGAGGCTGGTGGGCGAGAGCAAGTACAGGGGTGTTTACGGTAACGTGTTCACTGCCTAACCCTCTACCCGCCCTTCATCCCCACTCCCTTCCTGCTGCCCCAAGACAGACATGTGCTGCCTGTCTGAACTAGCAGCTTAATACAGACCAATCCCAATAGGCTTCTTGAAGAATGCAGGGAGGTTGCCAGGCCCTGGAAATGGCACGGAGCACGGCTGGAGGGGACCCTCCACACACATAGGGAGCTTGGCAGCCTGATGGATCCAGAAAATGGTTCTGGGCCTCCACAGGGAAGGCTACTCAGGTGCGGCTGCTCAGAAGTAGGTTTGCTTGTGTAGAGACCGAGAAGAGCTGATAATGCCCTGGACGGCAGTCCCAGCCCCAGCTCCAGGGACCTGTCTCACCCAGCTCTGGCCCTGAAAGGAAGACGTTCTGTTCCCCTTCCCTGGAAACCCCCTCAATTACAGGAAGCTGGGTGTTATCTTAAGGTCTGTAAACGGCCTGCCTGCTTTTCCAGCTGGAGCTGTTCATTCAGAACAATTAGCACACAGTTTAGAGCTGGAATGGAACATATGGCAGGGGGTCCCCAGGAGTGAGCGTGTGGCAGCCCGAGAAGGAGGGAAGCGGCCTGGGGTGGGGCGGGGTGGGGGGGAGTTGGAAAGGGGGTGCTCCAAGCAGGTACACCTGCTCTCAGTGTTGGAGGGAACAGAAGTGTGGGCTTGTGCAGACGCCTTCTGCATCCCAGGTCATGAGTGCATCCAATGTCCCTTAAACTGACATTTTATGTCAAGAGACTTGAGAAGCCCCATAAGCCTGGGGAGCATCCTTCTCTGAGGAGCTTTAGGGCAGATGCCCAGGGTCTGTTCTGGGGTGAGGGTGGGAATCCTGAGGAGCTCGTATTTACCCAGACGCCCTTTGACGTTCGTTCGTTCCCTAAACTGACGGGACCTACTCTGTGCCAAGAACTGTCCTAGGCATTAGAGAGACATCTGTGAAGAAGACAAACCAAGATCCCTGCCCTCGTGGAGTTTTCACTCAGACGCGGCACAGCGGTCAACTGCTGAGCAGGTTAGAAGGCAGGTTAGCCTCTTCCCAACTGGCACGGTCAGCCCCGTGACGGCCTTTTTACATGCGAGGAAATGAAAACTCAGAGTCTGTGAAAACCTGTTCAAGTTCTCTGAGCTAGGAAGTGGTGAGGTCTGGACTTAAACCCATCTGGCCCAATGCCTGTGGCACTCACCTTGCCTCAGAGACAGACAAGACGCCCCAGCCCATACGGGCAACCTCCAGATGGTCTGCGAGGCCGCAGAATCACCGACTCCTGCGCAGGGAGATGTTCAAATGGCTCGGGCCCTCAGCCTTTCCCGGAGGAAGGGTAGCTCCTGGAGATTTAGTGTCCTGCCTAAGGACACATCCGGTCACACTGTCGCAGAACAGGAGCCTGGAGGTTCTTTCTATGGAACCATGCCAACTTGTCAGGTCTTCGCAGCAAGCCCGCAGCTGTGCTCTCAACAAGAGCCAGCCTCCCGCGATTCCAGAGACCGTGCACTGTCCCCCAGGCCCACCTGCCCCGCCTGTCCCAGGTCAGAGGGACCCACGGGCTGGACGGGGCTGACTCATGGAGCCTCCCTCGGGCCGGGATGTGGCACCACAGGGGAGGGGGCCGCCGAGCAGCGTGGCCACGCCACCCCCAGCCTGAGTTTCACTGTGCTTGAAGGAACGGCTGTAAACAGGCGTCTTGCTGGGTCAGGAGCTAAACAGCCCTCTGTCTGAAAGAAAAATGGCAGTAACAGCATCGGGGGCAACTGCGAAGGTGAAAGGGAGGGGAGAGAAGAGGCAAACTGACCATAATACGGTGTTTATGAGACTTAAATTGGAGCCCAGGGCAGGTAAAGAACAGAGCTATAAATCCAGCCTCCTGAAAGAATATTCTGGAGGTAGGAGACACAAACTCACTTAAAATATGTCTGAGATGAGAACCTAAGATCGTTATTTTTGAGTAAGGATATAAAATGCTAAACAGTGCCTTTATTAGTCCTTTCTAAAAGCCAGGTGTAAAATACTGCGATTCCCAAGGTTGTGTTTTTCCTTTTTTTGTCTTTTAATGGCAGAAGTTAAAATCTCCTTAAGCCATTAGCCATCCGTCCCCAAGGTGAGCCCCCAAAGCGGTTCTGCCAGGGACCCCCTCCCCTCACCCAGGGGGCAGGGTGGCTGCCCCGCTAAGCCTTGCACACCCCTCCCCAGCCCTCTCTTGGCCCCCACTAGCTCCCAGTGCCCGCCTGGCAGCCGGTGGCTGAAAAGGCTGAGAAGTTTTATGGGTCTGCCCCAGTAGACCCTGTCTCCCACCATTTGCAAGTTTGGCCGATTGCTCCCCACTCACAAATACTTAATGCTGAAGATATTCGGCCACTGGAACACTGCCGGGCAGGCCTGCCCCAGGGTGAGCGGCGCTCACTAGCTCAGCCCGGGGTGCTCTCAAGTGGCATTTCTTCTCCCCATGCCAGCTCTCTTTCTTCCTTCCTTCCCACTCTTTCTTCCTTCCTTCCTTCCTTCCTTTCTTTCCTTTTATTTTCTTTTCTTTCTTTTTTCTTTTCTTTCCATCAAAGGCTGATGCTACCAGAGAAAAAAGTTCATAAAAATGTTATGTCCACCATAAAAGCCCTAATGTGGCATTCTGCATGATCCATGCATTAACATTAACATTTCCCAGACAGTTATTGTGAGATAATGGTCCCAGCCATAATTCAGCGGCAACGTTCCTTCGAGCAAATGTTATGGAGGAATAAATGACTTGCCGAGTGTGCTGCTGCAATGGGGTGGGGAGAGGTGAGCGGCTTGAAAATGCAGACTCTGGATCTTAGAGACCTCAGCACGGCTGTGGAGGGGGCTGGGGCTTATTCTAGGTCTGACCACAGACTCTCTATGGACCCTGAGGCCAGGCCCTCTACGTTCTGTCTCTGTTTCACACAAATCCCATCTTTCTTCTCAGTGCTATATTGGGAGAATTGGCCAAGAAAAAGGATTCAAGGCATCAGGCTTACAGGCAGGGCTGAGAGGGTGACGAGTGGCTTTGGTACCTTGACCCTCAGCATCCTCCCCCGCGTCACTCCTCCTGTGGTCCCAGCGCACTTCACCCTCACCTCTGGTACAGCACTTATCGCCTTGGAGTTTCATTACAGTAAGTCCCCTACGTACGAACCTTCAAGTTGCGAACTTTCAAAGATGCGAACATGCATTCCATCGTCATCAGGCGTGAGTGACATTGTAGCTTGCCTTCCATCTCCTATTGCTGACAATCCTTCAGCTCTACCGCCTCCCACCTCCTCTCCCTCCTCCAGTCAGTAACTCTTCTTGCCTGTTCACTCAGTGTCAGCCCCTGGATGCCAGCTGTTGTACTGTATACTACTGTACTTTTCAAGGTTCTGTACTGTAAGGTTAAAAGTGGTTATTTTTTGTGTTTGTTTTTTATGTATTATTTGTGCGAAAGGTATTGTAAACCTATTCCAGTACAGTACTGTAATAGCCGATTGTGTTAGCTGGGTACCTAGGCTAACTTTGTTGGACTTACGAACAAATTGGACTTACGAATACACTCTCAGAATGGAACTCGTTCGTGTGTAGGGGACTTACTGTATTTGTTGACATGGCTGTGTCCCCTGCTATAACCGTGCCCTCCGTATGAGCAGCAAACAGACCTTAGTCTTTTTGGTGACCTAGCACAAAGCAGATGTTCATTACGTGTTGGTTGAAAGTGGGGATGCATGAATGGATGCATGGATGGATGCATGGATGGATGCATGGATGGATAGATGGGTGGATGGATAGTTGGATGAGTGACAGCAACAGAAAAAGATCCAGAAATGAAAGCAGACCAAAAGATGAACAGGATTTGACATTAGGGATAAAGGGGGAAATACCTAAAACAACCTTTATTGAACAAAATCATAAGGGTGTGGGCTTGAATGGAACTTAGGGATCGGCCTCTGTGCTCATTTTACTCTTCGGGAACATGATACCTAGAGAGCTGGGGTCCAGGCCAGGACTAGAACTCTGGATACAAGTTGAATGCTCTACCAGCTACCATCTTGCTGCTGACATGCAGGCTAATAATATGCAAAAGAACCTTTTTCTACTCTCAAGGAGTTGCTTCCTAGTGGAGGGGACACGTCAGGCACAAAATCAACTTTCCCACAACTCATGTGGAGTTGCAGCGGGAAATGTCTTCAACTGGGAGACTAAAAGTCACGACAAAGGATATGGGCCTTGGAGGGTGAACAAAACCAGAAAAGGCAAACTGGGAGGGGAGGGAGAACATTTGAGAAGAGGGAACAGGGTGGGCAAAGGCACAGAGATGGCTGGAAAGAAGAATCCCTCACAGATACTTAATTTGTATCAGTGGGTGTTGAGTGCACGATCCCGGGAGACCACTGGCTCTTGGGTTGAACTTCCTTAGACCGTGCCCCTTTACTGCTCCCTGCTACTCCTCCTGACAAGTTATCAGCTTGTGGTGACACTCTTGGCCGCGTGGCCAGCTCTCTGGCTTGCGCCCGGCTGGGCCTTGCCAGCTCCACTGGCCCTCCCAGCTCCAGGGATGGCAGCCACATCCCGGTCTTCTTTCCTACCTCTACCCAGACATCAGGAGCCACCTTCCTCCCAGAAGTGTTAGGACGGGGGAATCTCTGTGAGAAGCACAAGGGAACATGTGGACGCTTTTCCAAATGCCACATGTCATGACCACTATGATCTCTCCCAAGAGCAGTTGCCCAGAATGCGGGACCAGATTTATTACACCGGCGAAGGAAATGGGGACCTCTACAATGCATTCGAAGGACCCTGGAGAGGCTTGGCCCCAATCAGAAGCATCTTCCTCACTCAGGGGTCTCATCATGTCCTAGAGCTGGCAGGGGCCTCGGAGGTCGACTGGCTTAACCTGCTGAGCTGTGAAGGCATCTCCAGTAGCAGACTTCTGTTCTCTTCCTAATAAGTCCTGGTGAGGGCACCTCTTCCTGCTGGGGCAGCTCTCACTGGTAGAACACCCTCACATGAAGGGGAATTTTTCTCTATCACTTCCACCTTTCTGTCCCAGCTCTGCTCTCCAGGCGTGCAGTGTAAGACCAATGCCTCCTCTGCAGAGCAGCTCTTTAAACACGGAAGACAATACGCACGTCCGTCCCTAAGTCTTCTGCTCGGCAGGTGTATGCCCTTCCGCAGCATCCCAGCC
>NW_021703784.1:8237791-8251827 GCF_005190385.1 Monodon monoceros | reverse complement strand
CCCCCCCCCCCCCCCCCCCCCCCCCCCCCCCGTGCGCTGCAGATGACCAACGCTCCCCTTCGGAAGCAAACACAACCCTCCAGAGTAGTCTGAGCCATTGCCTCCTTCACCTGGACTTGTAGGAATGCAGCCTCAGATTGCAGTTACCTTTTTTTTTTAAAATTTATTTAAATTTTTTTTGGCTGTGTTGGGTCTTCGTTGCTGTGTGGGCTTTCTCTAGTTTTGGCGAGCGGGGGCTACTCTTTGTTGCGGTGCGCGGGCTTCTCATTGCTTTGGCTTCTCTTGTTGCGGAGCACGGGCTCTAGACGCGCGGGCTTCAGTAGTTGTGGCACGTGGGCTCAGTAGTTGTGGCTCGCGGGCTCTAGAGTGCAGGCTCAGTAGTTGTGGCGCACGGGCTTAACTGCTCCGCAGCACGTGGGATCTTCCCGGACCAGAGTTCGAACCTGTGTCCCCTGCATTGGCAGGCGGATTCTTAACCACTGTGCCACCAGGGAAGCCTGCAATTACCTTTTTATTGTTTGGGGCAGCCACATCATAACACGGGTACCTATTGAATTTTCAGTCAAACATCCCTATTTTTTCATATGTGATGCCTTTAAGCTCCACCTCTCTCACTTATAGTCTGCATTTCACTCTAACAGTATAAATTTATACTTCTCTCTAGTCGACATCATCGCCTTGCTTTCAGCCTGTGTTTCTGGCCTCATGAGCTCTTTCTCAATCTTAATTCTGTCTTTAAACACAGGAAGTATCCCTTCAGTGAGTGGAATGATAGCACACCTTCTATAATGTTATGCAAATGGCTGGTAACAATGCTCAACAGCCCAAGCTATTTATTTCAGTGTGAAAGACCTCCCTCCACACTGAAATCAGCTAATCAATACTGATTGGGGACAATCCCAATCCAGCTAAAAGTCCAACTACCACTCTTCCCATCCAGCTTACTCTCTTTAATTGAAATAGAGTTGACAATATGCTGAAGGATATCATGGAAGATGTTGCATATCTTGCTGAAATCAAGATACTTCTCAGAATTTTCTTTATCTACCAATCTAGGAATTCTATGTGTTTTTAAGTACAGCGAAGTTAGTTTGGCATGACTGTTTTTCAGTGAAGCTATTCTGGTTTTTGGTCACCACTTCTTTCTTTCATAAATAATCCAATTTAGAATTTTTGTTAGCAATTAATATCAAACCTACTATCATGTAGCCCCCAGAATCTGATGTTTACCACTTTACGAAAATACAACTTTGGCATGTTTCCATCTCTGAAAACTACTTCTTTTCATCAGTTCACAAACAGCTAGCAGTGGTTCTCCAATCCTATCTTGAAGTTCTTTCTGTACTCTAAGATGTGATTTGCTGGTGTCCACAGCCTTGATTTTATTTAAAGCTATAAGAGGCTCGTTTACCATCTCCTCACCTATCGCAAACTTGAAACCTTTATAAATCATTTTTCTAGTTTGACGGTCGCTGTCCTTGAAGAAAACAAAGCAAAGTGGGAGTTAAATCATTTACTTGCCTTCTGTCATCTGTAACCTCCTATGTCTGACCCGGGCCGTAGCTGCCTCCATCCCTTACTTTTGTCTCTGTTTTGCTTCAAGTATTGCTTTTTAAGAGAGAGGAGAGGGAGAGTATGTGGCAGGGTGGGTAGGTGGGGGGAGGAGGTTTCCAGACTCCACTTCATTCTGGTCTGTGGCCTTCCCAGCCCACTGCTGATGGATTCAGGCTACTCTTGTGTATTGCTTCTTGTTTATAAGCCCCTCCTTTCATATTCTGCACATGTGCTTTTAAGTCATCACACAGCTCAGATTTGGAAATGCGGATGAAAGATGTGATGTCCATTACATTTCACATTCACCGTTAGAAAGACATAGGTCAAAGCCTCCTCTCTTAAAAACATAATTAGCTGGGCTTCCCTGGTGGCGCAGTGGTTGAGAGTCCACCTGCCGATGCAGGGGACACGGGTTCGTGCCCCGGTCCGGGAAGATCCCTCATGCCGCGGAGCCTGCGCGTCTGGAGCCTGTGCTCCGCAACGGGAGAGGCCACAACAGTGAGAGGCCCGCGTACCGCAAAAAAACCAACATAATTAGCAATGAAATTCAACCCAACCAATATTTTCTGATCACCTCTTATGCCCAAGGCATAGTTCCAGGTACAGAGGTGAACAAGAATTGTCCCTGCTTTAGACACGATGGAGGAAGCAGACACACAAACTACCATAGCCCTAGACAGGATGAGACAAAGATGACAATGCTGGTTTATTCAGAGTGTTGTGAGAGCCCAAAGGGAAGAGGGACCATTTCTGTCTGAGAAGATCCAGGAAAGCTTCCTGCAGGAAGTAGCATTGATGTGGTCACGGCAGGCTGGGGAGTGTATCAGAAGTCAGAGGTGAAGAGGCCATAAATTCCTTAGGAAGGCACAAAGGTAAGGAAGCAAGATGGTGTCTGGAGAACAGCAGATGACTCTCTGTGGCTAGACCATATGGTGGACTGGAGTAGACTACAGCCCCAGACATTCGTTCCAAGCTTTCTCCTCTACCCTGGTGTCCCGTCAAAACGTTGAGCACAACACACCCTCAGATAAACTCACCAGCACCTCCTCTAAACCTATTCTTCCTCTGTAATCAGGATGGTGACGTCACCATCCTCCCAGTAAACTGAACACTGAACTTAGAATCAAAAGATCTGCCTTTGAATCTAGGATCCAGCTCTTCCTTTCTCTGAGCTTCTATTTCTTCATCTGTAAAATGGGAGAACAGGGCCTAACTTTCCTCCTCACATAGGAGAGTTGTGAGGATGAAATGAGAAAACGTGGAAGGAACTGCTTTGTAAATGGTGACGTGCTCTGTACAGGCAAGATGTCACTCTGATGACGCTGGTCCCTGGATGGGTGCACTGCACAGGGCGGTAAGTTGTCGTGAATAAAACTGAGGTTTCCTGTGCGCAGTGCCTGGTATTTCTGTTAGTGCAGTGCCTTGTGGAGGGAACTGGGAAGGTGAGGAGGCCAGGGTGGGGAGGCCGGAGGCAAAGGGAGAGATGTGCGAAAGGCTGTTGGGAGGCGGCAGAGACCCAAGCCCGTTTTGGTTGGAGCTGAAGCGGGCTGTATTTGAGATTCTTCAAAGCTGTGGGAGTTCATGCTGAGTGCCAGGCTCTGCAGGGAGTCACCCTGCCGTGCCTATGGAGAGCAGGCTGTGAGGTGAATCAGGAATGTTCCTCTCGGCACCTTCCTGCGAGACTCCTAATGCAGAAAGATGGAGCGTGGGAGGTGGGGAAGGCAGGGGCAGAAGGTGCTTCGGGTAGACACACCCGCACCCGTCCTGTCTACCTCCTGTCACGTGCTGCACACTGCAGGCCCTCTGAACACAGAGATGACAAAGCCACCGTCTCCGATCTCAGAGAATGCCATGGGAAATGCCGGTACTTGTAACCCAAGGTGGTAAGCGGCATAAAAGAGGAGAGCTCAGGGTCACAGGAGCACAGAAGTGGAAGTCACCATTCGCCAGAGAGGCATGATGCTCAGACAAAGCCTGCAATGGGAGAGAGCCCAGAGAAGGCTCTTTGGGCTCATAGCTCTCCAAGCAGATGAGGCCGGCAAGGGCATCCCAGGAAGAGAGGACAGCAGAGGCAAAAGCACAGGGGTGGCCATACGTCTGTTCTCTACATCTGTCTCTATTTCTGCTTTGTAAATAAGATCATCTATACCAATTTTTTCAGATTCCAAATATATGCGTTAATATATGATATTTGTTTTTCTCTTCCTGACTTACTTCGCTCTGTATGATAGTCTCTAGGTCCATCCACATCTCTACAAATGACCCAATTTCGTTCCTTTTTATGACTGAGTAATATTCCATTGTACATATGTACCGCATCTTCTTTATCCATTCCTTTGCTGACGGACATTTGAAAAAGAAAAAAAAGCACTGGGGCCTGGGAAAGCGTCTTGAGCTCCTGGAAATGCCTGTTGACGCCGTGCGGCTGGAGCACGGGTGATGTGAGAGAGGGAAGAAGCAGCAGCGTGAGGGCGGCGGGGAGCTTAGACAGTGGGGCTGGGAAGGGGAAGGTATTTAAAGTACATTTAGGATGAAATAGCAGCATGTGATGGAAAGGAGGTGAGAGAAAGGGGAGGAAGGAAAAAGAGAAGCTGAAGGCGTCTCCAGGTTTCCTTCTTGAGGGCCTGCAGTGACAATGATGCCATTCATCCAGAATGAGGAGCAAACGTGGGGGGAGAGTGGGCAGAGTGGAGACAGTGGGGCTCATAGTTGGGCGTGGCCGAGTTTGGGGAGGGGGTGCCATGGGGTATCTGGACAACATCCTGCCTCCTTCAGTTTTGCACCTCAGTCCCGCTGTCCCAAGTAGAATGTATTTGTCTTTCATCTGCACTATAGCCCCTTGAGGGCAGAGACTGGGTCTTACTCACCTTTGTACCTAGTGCTGGGATGCAGCACGAGCTGTCCACGGTTACACACCATTTCTTTACCTTCTCTGCCTGAGTTTCTTCACGCACTTGATAACGCCTCAAAGGCAGCACGGGAAAAGCAGACACACCCGCTGAGTCCTGGCCATGCCCCTACCAGCCACGTGGTATGGAGTGTGCTGCTTGACCCTGGAGTCTGTGCTGTCTTGTTTGGTAGCCACCAGACACACGTGTCTATTAAAATTAAAATTAAATTAAATTACAAATTCAGTTACTCAGTCGCACCAGCCACAATCCAAGCGCTTACTAGCCATGTGGTGTCTACGGTCCTGGATGCTGCAAACAGAGGACACCTCACTGCAGAGAGCTCTGCTGTGCAGTGCACAGGGCCATCACCTCACATGGTCAGCAAGGGTCAACTAGATCACGTGCGTAAAGCTGGGCGCCACGGCTGGCGCACCGGAACCGTCAGTAAACATCGGCGGTGCAGTGGTTAGGACTCTGCGCTTCCACTGCAGCGGGCACGGGTTCGATCCCTTGTTGGGGAACTAAGATCCCGCATGCCGCTGTTGGTATTCAGAATGAACTGGGAGACAGAGCCCAGGGCGCACAGCCACAGGTGCCTGGGGCCAAGACGACAGTCCCTGTCCTTGGGGAGAATAAACAGTCGCGTTGGGGAGAGCTGAAGGGCCTCAACGTACACTTTGAGAATTTGGGGTTGATGTGAGAAGCAGCTCCTCGGGAACCTCCAGAGAGAGGGGTTTGGAGGACTTCGGATGATCTCGGGAAAACAGAAGGTCGGTACCCACTGTGACATCACTTCCTTATGGACCTGGGGGTGGGTCTAGCTCTGGGTCCTGGGCTGCAGCAGATGGGCTGGGACCTGGGGGTGGGAGGGGAGTGGGGATCCTGGCTCAGAAGTCCATCTGCGTTGTAATAGCGGGAAAGGCACAGAGCTGGCGTCCAGATGGCCCGGCGATGTCTCTTCCTGAGCACATGCTGCGTCTCTGCAGGCTTTTGCCCCTCTTTTGTGCCCTGCATGTCTGGGGCCAAGCGGCCAGGTCCATTAGTGACCTGCAGTCAGCAGGGAGAGGGGGCAGGTTGTTGCAGGAGGCCGGGCAGCTGGGACAGAGGAGGCAGTGATGTGGGGAGGCTCCATCACAGAAAGCCTCACCTTCCATCCCTGCGCTGGGAACCAGCCTGGACCAGAAAGCAGAGATTTCCTGATGAGGTTGCCCCTTGGCCCCCCAGCCCAGCAGACAGCCCCAGCTGAGGGCCTCGGATGGAACAGACGGATGGACAGTGGCTTATCCCTGAGGGGCAGCCTCCCTGGAGGGAAAAGCAAAATATTCACTTTGGCTGGGCAGGGGAAGGCGGGGAGGGGATTCTGGTGCAGGGAGAAAGCCCCAGGCCACGGGGCTCTGGCCTGGGTGCGCGCTCTCACAGATCCTCCGTGTGGCCACAGAGTCATGCCCCTCTGGTCGGCCCTCTGACCAAGGGGCTGGACGGGTCATCTCAAAGTCCCGTCCAGCCCTCTGTTCTACCATAGTGTGTGGAGGTGGAGGGGAGAGGGTGTGAGTGGGCTGCAGTTTTCCTTGGGCTGCAACCTGCTCAGAGATCAGAGGTTCTGTCTTCTCATCGAGCGGCTCTCTGCTGCGCTCCCGTCCCACCGCCTCCCTCCCGTCCTCCCTAGGAGGATGGATTGAGGCAGTGTGGAGAAATCCGAATAACTAGTCAGAGTCCTCATTAACCCCCTGCAAGGATGCTCAAACATTCACTTTGCTGTTTGTGAAGCAGAAAGAAAACCCCTCTCCCTACATTAAAATTGATGCCTTATTAATCCCTGTGCTCCCGACCCGGGGGCCCGCTCGCCCCATCCTGCCTGAGGCCCAGCGGCGCCGTCACTACCCTGGGCCACTTGAACTTTCTATTATTTATGGGCCCAGCGCAGAGAAGCCTCTCTTCACAGGAGCGGGCTTGGTGCCAGCTCAGAGGCATCTGCTTTGTTTTCTCCTTGGTGGGGCTGGACCCCACCCCGGGGTGCAGTTGCCAGGCTGCCGCAAGGCTGCTGTGGTGGGTGGGTGAGTGAACGGTGGTGTGGACGCGTCTTTCTCCGGCCTGAGAGGGCACGGTGAGCCGCTCTGCTCTTCAGACGAGCCAGCCCAGGGAGCGAGCGGCAGCCTCTTATTCCAGTGGTGGGCTGGGCTGTGAAGACCTGAGCGTTTGCCTGGCCCTTTCTGCACACCTGGACCCACAGTGCCCCGTGGCCTCCCTGGCACTACCCCACACCAGGCCTTAAAGCTGTTCTCTGGCCCTCCACCCAGGCAGGCAGCCCGCATTGCACACCCTCCACATCAGAACAGAAACCCACAAATATGCGTCATGTGCTGGACCTTGAACCAGGAGCTCTGGGGGATCCAAAGCCATTCGAGGCACAGTCCCTACCCTCAGGGAGATTGACATGCCCACACACACAAAGGATCCTGGTGAAGGGAGGGAGGGAGGAAGGAGGAGACCTGAGCAGTGGAAAAGACTCCTCTGGGTTCTCTGAGCCTAAGATGCTGTGGAGGAAATAAGACCTGCTAGGAGCCCCTCATTCCTTCCTTCTGCTTGGTACTGGCTCAGCCCTCTTACTGGCTGCCGATCTGCCCTGTTAGAGTCTGTCCACATCTCTTGCCTGTCTTGACCTGTGAGCTCACAGCCAGTGCCTAGCCCTGGGTAAACTATTTTGTGGCCCTTTGTATAATAGGTCACTAAAGACAGCTTTGTGAGGAAAAGGAGGAAGAGCTGAAAGTGGAGAATGAGAAGAGAGAGGAATTTAACCCCCAGCTCTTATTTCCAACCACTTTAATTTACGACATTGAGCGATGGCCAGAGGTCACCTTCCTGATGGTTGACTCAGGCCGGTGAGGATGATCATTCAACCAACACCTGCAAGTGCTACTGTGTGCCAGGGATTCAAGGGGAGCCGAGCAAACCTGGGTCCCTGCCCACATGGAGCTTATAGCTCAGTGGAGAAAACAGGCCTTACCCAAATCATCACAAATGAATATATAATTATAAACCAAGTTAAGTGCTCAAATTGAATCCTGAAATGCAATATACAAAGGAGGCCTCCCTGGTCTGAGTGGTCAGTGTAGCTCCCCTGAGGAAGCGGCTCTGGCTGACATGTGAAAGTGAAGCAGACTTACTAGTCAAAGGTGGATGAGGAAAGAGCATCTTCCAGGAGGATGGGATGGCTGTGCAAAGGCCCTGTGGTGGGAAGAAGCATGTCCTCTTCGAGGGACCAGTGCCTGGGTGGCTGGAAGGACAAGAGCCAACTAGATGAAGCAGGAGAGCTGGGCAGGGCCAGACCACCCTGGCCTTCTAGGCCAAGGTAATGATTTTGGTCTTGATCTCAAGAGGAATGGGAAGCCAACAACTGTTTGAAACCAGGGAGAAGAGGGGGAGGGTGTAGAATGGAAATTTCACTTCAAAGAGGTCTCCCGGCTGTTTAGTAGAGAACAGATGGCGAGCATCTATATGTTAAATGGGTCATCTTATTCCCTTGCTCTTTGTTTCCTATCTCCCACTTTGGTGAGCTGAAGTCTGTAGAATGTGCTGGAGCTTTATGAAGGGAGATGTATATCTAATTTCTGATCATCCAGTATTCAGACTCAGCTCAGAACCTGCCAAAATAAACTATCACCCTTGAAGTGGGGCCTCTTCTTTCCTAACTTGCAGAGACTCAGGCAGTTGTGATCACTCTGACCATTGCAAGCCTCCCTGAGAGGTGTCAGGAGGGGAAGCAACCTCCATGAGCTGCAAGCACCTCCTCCCCATTTGGCTAATGGCTCCTCTGTCTCGGTTATTCCAGCTGCTGCTGCTACAGAAACTGCTTTTGTTTAGGACAGAGCCCTTCCTTCTTTTATTTCAATGAACATTAATTGATCTTAGCCTATACATAAGGATACTCTGAGGGTCAAACCCCGCAGTGCCCTTGCCCTGGAGCATCCTGCCTATTGTGGGAGCCGGGTACGCGAACATACCCATAGGAGGCAGAAGGAACTAAGCACCAAGGGTAGAGCCACCGGATGGCCAGGTTTGCCTGGGATGGTCTCAGGGGAAGCCTGCAGTGTCTGTGTAATTATTAATCTCCTCCCCTCTCAAAACTGTTCGGGTTTGGGTGGTACCTTATGTGGTCACCCTAACAAGGGGCCATGGCTGTACAGAAGTGTGCGCCATTCTTTGCAGGAATTCAGAAGACATCCCGGGGTGAATAACGTTTCACCTGAGCCCTTGAAGGATGAGCCGTATTTCAGCTACTAGAGAAGGGAAATGGAGCATGTCGGTCCTGGAGAGCAGAACCAGCGGCAGGCCTAGCGGAGGGAGTGAGGAGTGACTGTGCAGGAGAGGACGCACACAGCTTACCTGCAACCTAGACCAGCTCAGCAAACTTTTAACGGAATGTTCTAGACGGTACATATTTCAGGTTTTGTGTTGTGTTGCAGATACTCAGCTCTGCCACTGTTGTGGAAAGCAGTCCCAACATAGGCCATAGTGAAGGACGGGTGGGGCCGTGTGCCAATAAAACTTTATTTACAAAAACAGGCAGCCTTGGGATTTGACTTGGGTATGATTTGCCAGCCCCTGACATAGAGGTCGTGAAGAAGAGTTATGAGACAGGCCTGGAATGTTCGGTAGGGGCCATATCGTGAGAGGTCTCAAACCCCTGACTTATTTATGGTCATCTAAGGTCCCAGGGTTTGGAGGGCACTGGAGAGAAGCAGGGAGCAGTGAAGAGAGCAGACCGGCTGGGGCCCGGCACCTCCCTTTGAGGCAGGTCTGTGGAGCTGGAGTGCTGATGTGCCCGGACACTGGCCGCCTCCTGTAGAACCTTCCCTTTTGTTCTGGACACGCACCCGCCCCCACTCCCTATCCTCAGGGGGCTCATACTCTCTTGGGCAGACACTGTGACAAGGTGCTACCCTCTCCTTTCCCAGGGAGCAAAGGCAATTAGAGACCGCCCTCCCCTCCCCTTCCGACTGCACTGGGCTACTGGTCAGGGTCTCATGCCGGCAGGGCCCCCCAGAACTCCCGATGGATGGACTCCGGTGGCTTCTCGGTTTAATTATCATGGTGGACCCTTGGCTGCAGAGCTGGAAGAGGGAGCAGTTAGCCATCTGCCACCATCCATGTGTCCCCCAAGCCCACCTTTCCTGTGAATATCCCTAAAGAACAACTGGAGATCTCCTCCCATGTTGCAGAAGGTCCAGCTTCCCAGGAGTCCCAGAGAGGAAGGCTGTTTAGGTTCTCCTGCTCTTGTCTTGCTGCAGGGTCCTGCCAGGGAGCAACTGCCCCCCTTCCTCCCTCCATCCTGGGCGTGTGGCCTCCTTGGCCCTCCCTGCCCAGCTCTCCCCACTGTGGGTGCGGCCCCTTCTCTTTCTTTCCCATAACAAAGCTGCTGCGTGGGTACATTTTTACTACCGTGGTGGCTAGGCCTGCCAGGCTCCCTCACCCCAGGTGTAACATTTAAGGGGGCGCCCCAAAACTCAGCAATCAAGAGAAATAATATTTTAATGCAGTATTTTTTAGACATGAAAATTAATGACAAAAATGCATGATAAACAAAACATCAACATTTTAAACGCTGGGAGGATCAGTATTACTGATTCTTCCTTTCTCATTGAATTCTGATCTGTCTAGTCTGGGCACAGTTACGGGTCCTGTTTTCATCCCCATTACTGATGTTTGGGGTGCCCCCTAAAACTTTGTGGCCAAGGCAAGTGCCACTGGTCCCAGCCCCGGGAGACGCCAGAGGGGGGTATGGCTCTAGGACAGGGAGCAGAACACGTTACACTTGACACAGGAGATAACGAGGTAAGGTCTTCAGATTTGAAGACCTCTCCTATCCCCGCAGAAGGAATTTCTCGCTGTCTGTTTTCTCCTACACAGACTGGCCTGCCACCATTTCACCTGTTCTCCCAACCAACACCTTCTTTCTTCCCCCTTCTGCTCTGAGTTTTATGCTCCTCCATCTTTGTAAGACTCTGGCCTAGATTCGCCAGGAAGTTAGCAGGGGAACTTTCAAGTCCTCATACTCTGCTCCCTTTCATTTACCTTTTCTCCTTTGCCCTTATTACCTGACCCTGTATATTTTCCTTACTATCTTGTTATTGTGTGTCCACTGCTCCCATCTCCACCCAGACCAGAATGTAAACCCATTGAATGCTGAGATCTTTATCTTTTTTGTTAACAATTGTGAACAGTTCCTGGCACATAGCAGACACTCAATAAACATTTGTTGAATGAGTGGATAACAACTGAGTTCCCTTTTCTTTCATCTTTCCCCTCCCAGAGTAGGCCTGGCCTCCTCTTTAATAGCCAGAAGACGTTCAATCTTTTTCCTAAATGAAAGAACATCTGCCCTTGGCCTCCACCCTAAGCCGTGCACAAAGGCAGCAGAAGCCTTGAAATCACAGTTATTATTATACTTAACAAGTCCAAACTAGGGAATAGAAACAAATATTTTCCAGAGCAAACGTAGCCTTTCCAAGGTATGTTGTACATTTTTTCCCCTTTTAATAGGGAGTAATGTCCAAGGGAAGATTTGAATTTCATGTAATCTGAATGAATACTGATTCTTTTTGTGACCTTGGCCAAGACACTTTAAGTCTCAGTTTTGATTATTCCATCTGTAAAATGTGTATGTTGATTCCAGTACTACCAACTTTACAAAGTTACTGTCAAGCTCAAGCAAAGTGTTAACCGCTGTGGCTGGACTTGCTTTGGGATGTATAACCATTGTGCGTACGTATAGGTGTGCAAAGTCTAATTAGCACCTGGCCAAGGCAGAGCAAGGGGTCTCCTAATGAGACCACAGCAGAAGTGACCACCCAGTCCTAACCTTCTTACTTTACAGATAGAGGAACTGAGGCCCAGGCGGTGATGTGCCCAGGGTCACACCCTGAGCTCATACAGGAGGGTTATGGACAGAAGCCAGGTGTCCTGGCTCCCGGTGCGGTTGCTGGCCTCTCTGAGTTTCCCAGTTGCTGATCCCACAAGAACAGGGATCCTGGGCGTTGCTCTCAGCTCTCAGCCATGGGTCAAAATCACCATGGCTGGAGGGGAATTCCTGACTTTCAGGTATCCTTTCGAAACCCAGCCCTTCACAGGCAGCCTAGCGAGGAAGATATTTTAAATAAAATCCCTTTCCCATCCTTGCCATATCTGAGATTCATTTCTGAGAGACATCTGAATGAGAATTTTACAGATGTTTCATTTCCTGGCCTGGTTCTGGTTCCTTTGCTGTCTTCCAGGTGCTGGTTATGACTGAAACCGCGGTAAGGCAGGCGGTGTGAATCCAGAGTGGGGACTTGTGCCTGGGGTGCAGGTCATCCGGTTGGCAGCCTCTCCAGACGCAGTGTGATCACTGCGGGAGGGAACAGGGCCCTGAGAAGGGCAGGGGGGCACGGAGAGATTAATCTCTTCAATGTCATGCTTCCTGTGCGTTCCTTAATGACTGAAATTTACACGTGTGGGGGAACAGCGCAATTTCCCTGGAAGACATGAGGGGAAGTCACAGCCATCAGGCTGTTTTGCAAGTGGGCGTGTACACAGGGCTCTGAACTGACCACACTAGCAATCTTTTGGTGTTTTACGAGGTGTGTGGCCATGGTCGTGACCGAGACCTGGAATTTATGCCTTTGCTTGTCTGTAACAGTGTCTCTGGGGTTGTGTGTGTGTGTGTGTGTGTGTGTGTGTTGTCATCACTTCTGTCTTTGTGACCATGTGTAGATCAATGTATGTTTCTTTAAAAAAAATTGTTTCTGATTTTCCTGCATAAATTACTCTATGTAAAAGGCCATGCGGAGCTCAGTTCCTAGCATCCTTTTTCAATAAAGCAATATTATCACAGCCTAGTCCCAAAACTGGTCCCAGGAGAGACTTTTCCTAGATTCTTTGTCAAACGAAATGTCACCGACTCACCAAATGATGAGAAGAAGAATTCTTCTTGTTTATTTCCCAAGTGAGGCAGAGCAGACGCAGCTCATCCTCTTCGTATCCCCTCCCTGGCTGGGAAGCAGGTGGGCAGGTGGGCAGGAGAGTGGAGGAGGCCACCCTTGAACTCTGCCCTTTCACTTCACGCCTTAACCAGCTTTCTGACTTTGGGTAAGTCGCTTTTCTAACCTCAGTTCCCCCTTTTAAAAGTAGGACTAGGGATTTCCTTGGTGGTCCAGTGGTTGGGACTTCATGCTTCCACGGCAGCAGGCTTGGGTTCAATCCCTGGTCAGGGAACTAAGATCCCGAATGCTGCACGGTGTGGCCAAAAAGTATTTAAAAAAAAAAAAAAAAAAAAAAAGAGGAAGAAGAAGAAGGAGTAGGACTAATAACACCTCCTTTATAAGGCTGTGGCAAGGATAAACAAAAAACCAGGCAATATAATTCTTTGTAAGAGACATTAGCATGTTGTGTGCCACACATTCCACATCTCCTCTGCTGAACGGATACATGTATTCACTCCTTTCTTCAACCAATATTTATTGAACACCTAATATGTACAAAATGCACATTAAGCTCTGAACACAGTCAGCTTAGGGTGATCTGAGCTAGTGGGGAAGGCAAAGAGATAATCACAGTTTCGCAGGATAAGTGCTAAGAGAATTGTGCATAGGATGCTCTAGGCTGCTAGAAACACCCTGTGGCAGCCAGTGGAGGATGGGGAAGGCCTCAGGGAGGCTGTTGCTGAGCTGAGGTGTGGCAGAGGAGACGGAAAGGAGGAAAATGCAGCTCACTCTGCCTGGGGGCAAAAAAGAATGATTAGCTTGTATCATGATGCACTGACCTCCTGCTTCTGGATTGGGAAGGCTGTCCTAGAACCCGGGGTCTTGCAGCAGCCCGGTCGGGTGAGGGAGCAGGGGCTTCGAAGCTGGAGGGTCTGACCGCCAGGGGAGGAATGGCAGGGCGCGGCTGGAGAAGGACTGAGCCCAGCTGAGGGGAAGGAGGGGTGGACGGGCAGGGCTTTGCAGAGATGTTCAAAGGGCTTCTGACGGGGCTGATGGCTTCCCCAAGGAAGTTAATCCAGCTGGAAAAGTTAAGCAGCTTTAAATTGGGGGCTCTGGTCTTAGTTGAATTTCAAGGGGCACTTGCTTTCCACGATGGATTCCCTATGACCAGGCTTTAACTTGTGTCCTGTCAAATTCTGCCGGGGCCTCCTGACTGCTCTTGGCCTTCCTGCTCATCTGTTCATTTCTCTCATTTAATAAACGCACATGGAGCCTGATGCTAGGCCAGAGCTGGAAGCATAAAGGTGAGGATCTCCTTGCTCAGGAAGCTCAGAGCTGAATGGGAGGGACACCTATAGGGATACATTATAATAATTTAGTGAGATACAGCCTGAAGTTCATGGCTAAGAACTTTGGACTTTATCTTATAAGACAGCGGTCCCCAACCTTTTTGTCACCAGGGACTGGTTTCGTGGAAGACAATTTTTCCATGGACTGGGGTGCAGGGGGGATGGTTCAGGCGGTAACGGGAGCAATGGGGGTGATGGGGAGCGAGGGGGAGCGATGGGGAGCAATGGGGAGTGACAGGCAGCAAGAGTGAGCCGTGCGCAGTGGTGGGGAGTGACGGGGAGCG
>NW_021703784.1:8229647-8237781 GCF_005190385.1 Monodon monoceros | reverse complement strand
GGAGCTGTGGGGAGTGGTGGGGAGCAATGGGGAGCGACGGGGAGCGATGGGGAGAGACGGGGAGCCGTGGGGAGCGGCAGATGAAGCTTTGCTTGCTTGTCCGCCGCTCACCTCCTGCTGTGTGGCCCTGTTCCTAACCAGGCTGCAGACTGGTATCAGTCCGAGGCTCTGGAGGTTGGGGACCCCTATTATAAGAAATACGTTCCCAGTTATCAGGGGAGCAGAAAGGAGGGAATGACTTGCCTTGTGTGGGGTAGGGCAGTATTGAGAGAAAACTTTACAGAGCTGAATCTTGAAGGATGAGTATGATTTTGCCAAACAAGATCTAAACAAACTATTCTTACTGTCATTGTCTTAATAATGATAGTCACCATTTATTACAGGCTTTGTCTGTGTCAGTGCTGAGTCCTTTATTAACCACTGAGCACATCATATGTCTCATGTAATACCACTAAATCCCTATAAACACCCTGTGAGTTGGGTGGTCACACAGCTAGGAGGAGGGGATCTAAGATTTGAATGCAGGGTTGTCTGACTTCAAAGTTTTTCCCCCTGTACTATGTCTTCCACATTCACTTATTAATATTAGTGTAAGAGGTATATGAAATAACCCATGGTTTGGTCAAATCTTTCAATTCAGAGACACGCTGAAGTATAGAGAATGGTAATGCCTTTGACAATGAGTAATAATGACTAAATAGGCTGGTCAAGCATTGATCCGGTTTAGTATTTTCCAGTAGTGGTTGCCCTTCATGTGACAAGACTGATCCTGTCGATGATCTACATGGGTACACTACTAACCTCGGTGTATATGGAGGCATAAGAGAAATTGAAGACACCCGTCTTGTCCTCAAACACTTATGATGTCGTTGAGGAGATTTAGACTAACACGGGAGGCAGAAGGTCACAGAACTGAGTAAGATTCAGGGCCAGTCATAGGATGGGGGAGCAAGGGTTTGACTTCATTCCACTGCAGAAGCTCAGAGAAAGGTAGGACTTGAGGGTTGGCTAGGACCTGGGTAGCAGAGAGGAAGCGGGGGCACAAGGCCCACCAGGGGGGCATGATGGCCTGAGCAAGGGGGGCAGAGGACCCAGATATGGCGTGGGCTGGGTTGTGAGACAGGGCAGCCTAGCGCGGCTGGAGAAAAGGCTCAGGTTTGAAAGACCAGGGGATTAAGTAAGAGAGTTAGGTTGAGGCTGATTACGAAGGACAAAAAAGGAGGCTAAGAAATTTGGATTTTGTCTCCGTAGGCCTTGGCAAGTCATTACAGACTTTTGAGCAGGGGAGAAACAGTATAAACAAGCCTGTAAACTATTTTAGCCTCCAAGGAGGCCCTCTCTTCCTAGAGGATTGGAATCTGGTCTCTTTGAGATGGGTCTCATTGCTCTGGTGAAATCTGAGGCTTTTGCTGGGACAATTGAGTTCAATTAGCTGATCAAGAACAGTCAGAGAACAGGGTCACATTGTCAGGTCCGGCCTCTTGCTTTACAGACAGCAATGACGAAGATTGGTGATGATGGCAATGGACCAGAATTCAGAGGTGAAGGGTTTTGTGCAACATCACAGAGCAAACCTGTGGCAGAGCTGGAACCAGCCACCCCAGCAGGGAGGTGGGAAGAGACTCTATCCTTGGGGAAATGCCTGAGGGTCCTGGGAGGCAAACCACACATCCATGGCTGCACTTATGCAAGAATAGGGCCTGGGAGGGTCTCCAGAGTGAGGATGAACTCTTTCAAGGCTCTGTGGCCAATGAGGACAAAGACTTTGGTGTTTTTTGCTCCTGGGATGGATACCAGGGTGGCACAACTCCCCCAAAGTGGACAGGGGGAAGGCCTTTGGTTTGGGCCTCTGGCCAGAGATTCCAGAGGCTCATTCCTCAGTGCTGTCCGATTCATCTGCAAAGTGTTAAGTCAGGTTGGCTAAACAGGCAGAGGTGTTCTCTAGGGAAGCCTGCCCACCCGTCAGAGGTCAGAGGGTGCCCCAGTAAAATGACCTTGAGGAGGCAGGGAAGGGCCTGATCAGAGCTAAAGAGCAGAGGTGAGAACATTCCATTTCTTGGGGATCTTGTGGGGACAGAGGGACTTTATCTTCAAGATGAAGGTCCTGCTTCCTCCTTTGTCCCTGAGGCATCTGGGCCATCGGTCACACAGGGCCCATGTCTTCCCATCCATCTCTCTCCCTGTCTCTCTGTCTACCTCCCTGCCCGTGCAGCTGCTTGTTAATTGAGCCCCAGCCCAGCCTCAAGATTAGGGCAGCTGTGTCACAGGCTGCCTGCCAGCCTCTGTATGGCCACAGAACAGAGGGGGCTGGGTTTTCTCTGGCAAGATCTAAAAAGGCACACTCAGGACCCTCCTCGGGGCAAGGTGGGCGAGCGTGGGGGAAGGTGGCCGTGACCGTGGGCAATCTCCTTGTCCCCCAGCCCAGACTGTCTTTCATTCTCCCCAGGGCCTTCTGTCCTGTGAGTTGCCTTCGTTATGCTCAGAGGAATAGCTGGCCGTGACAGAAAGAGATTACAGGCTATATTTCTGCCTTGGAGCTTTCTCCAGGCTGGTGGGAACCAGGCAGTTGTCAGTTCTGGGAAAGGGGAAATGTATGCAGATTGCAGTCCTGAAGCGGTGCCCTGCACAGGGCACTCTGGCATTGCCGGGACCATCCTTCCTCTCTTAACTGCGTATTTATTGTTCTCTGAGGGGGGGGGGGTCGGCTTCTCTCCCCTAAACGGGTGTGATTTCCCTCTGAGGGGCTGCACTCCTCAGTGCCGTCTAAGGGTGAGGGCAGGGGGCAGAGGCACAGCTGGAGCAGAAAGACAGACAGAACAGCAGGCACTGCAGCAGGTCATGGGGAGGGAGCTAAGGGCCCCTCAGCTCGAGAAAGGACCCAGGTAGAAGGAGGGGCTGCAGGACACAGCAGGTCCCCCGCCCCTGGCACCGTGGGCTTTGGCAGAGGAGGGGTGGTAGGGCCAACAACCAGAAGCAGCGTTGTCACACGTGACAGGGTACAGTTATGTCCCTATCATTAGACCGTGAGCACCTCAAAGGCAGGGAGAGCTTGTGTGTGTGTGTGTTTTTCATCTTTGCATGCCCAGGCCCCAGCACATGGTAGGTTCTTAATACATGGAGTCTAAATTGAAGCAATTTGCATCTGCCCAGAAGAAGGGAGGAGGGAATAGTAAAAAGCTACCCAAGAACAGAGCTGTCATCTGCCAAAATAAGTCTCAGACACCCGGGACATGAGGCTCGGCAGAGGCCCCAGGAGTGGCCCACCCCACAACTGAGGGCACATCACCTCTGCCTCATCCTTCGGGAAGCCCAGCATTTACTTAGCACTTATACTGCAGCCTCTCCCTTTGGATTGTAAGAAATATAAGAGCAAAGAGAAGTGGGGAGGTTGGAAGAGCGAAATGTCTGGAGTCAGAAGACATGCTGCTCGCTGGCTGTTTTCTTAGGCAAGCCCAGTGCTTGACTTTCCTAAGCCTTGTTATCAACCTCGATAAAATGGGGTCAACTACCTGGCAGGGAAAAAGCCATCTCTCATAAACTGCAGATGCGACGTAAAACGGTGTGACCTTCTGCAAGTACTTGGTTAAAATTCTTTAAAATGATAGACCTTTGGATTTGGCAACGCCACATCTAGAAACTTATCCCAAAACAATGATCAAGTCTGGAGCAAAGTTCAGCTACAAGAATGGGCATTATTTGTTTATAACAGCAAAAACTGGAAATAATCTAAACAACAAATAATAGACATTTGTAACTGTAGTACATCCGTAAATGGAATGCCACATAGTCACTAAGATTATAGTGTATATTTCCCTTATATGCAAAGGTATTTATGGTATGTTGCTAAATATAAAAAGCTGCTTCCGGAGCAAACAGAATGATACTGTTTTGAAGAAAGAAGAGTTTTACTCTGCATATTATCTGTGGTTGTCTTTGTATGGTAGGATCACAGCTAACTTGAAAATTTCTGGGAATTCCCTGGCGGTCCAGTGGTTAGGACTCGGTGCTTTCACTGCCGGGGCCCGGGTTCAATCCCTCATCAGGGAACTAAGATCCAGCAAGCCACACCACGTGGCAAAAAAAAAAAAAAAAAATTTCTCCCTCTTCTTTATTTTGTGCAATAAGCATATATTATTTTGTAAAGGTAATAAAAATTAAGTTATTATATTGAAATATCGCCCTCTAAAGATTGTTTTAAGAGTTAAAGAAGATATTACGTATGAAAGTACTTTGTAAACTAAAAAATGATGCAGATAGAAGACAGGGGCTCTGCCCAAGAGGAGCCTCCAGTTTGGAAAGAGACGAGAGATGTGTAAGATAACCATAGCATGAGACAGGACGTGGCGAGAGCTTTCACAGGATGACAGACAGCGTGCTACTTGGAAACACAGAGGAGGTAAAAATTACATCTGGCTGTAGAGGCAAAAGCCAGAATGTTCAGGTTGAACACTGAAGAATGGTGAGGGTCTTGCCTGGTAGAAATGTAGAATTGTGGCAGTGAGAGCAGTGGGAGGTTATGGGGCCGGTCTGGGGTTGCGTTTGGATGGAGGGAAGAGAGCCTATGGGTAAAGGGTAGAAGCTGTGCCCTGAAGGCAGTTAGGGCAGTGCCAGGTCAGACTGAACACCCGTAGGTGCCTGTAAGGAGGGAGTCCCTGAAAATTCTGCAGTAGGGGGTGACACAGCCGTGCACCCATCCCGGGCACTGTCTGGCACGAAGGAGGCCCTGGGTGGATGCAGGGTGAAGCCAGGTGACTGGGAAGCTCAGTCCGGGGGTGGCTAACAAGCTGGGGTGGCTTGGCTGGCGTCGCCAGGGATGAGGGCCCTCTCTAGGTGTGTCCCAGGGAGCGGAAAGGCGGAAGACCACCTTCTGCCTGGACTGGACTGGAAAGCGTGGGAAGTGGGGAAGTGATGGGGGAGGGAGTGAGGTGGGCTCGGGGAGGGAGGAAGCGGACTCGTCCCCCAGGTTTGCTGCCTGGGGCGGGCAGAGTACTGGGAGGCACTCACAGAAGTCACAGGCAAGGCCAGTGGAGAAGGAACAGGCTGTTGCGGGAGTACCTTGTGCTCACAGCATCCTCTCCGGGCAGTGGCCCGGGGGGCCTGAGACTCCTGCCGCTTTGAATGTGTCTCATATCCGTCATCTCCTCTTGGGAGGAACCTGGGCCCAGGGTGGCGAAGGGGGTTTTGTTTCAACCTAGAGAGATTTTGTTCATGGAAATTCATGAACTGCCCTGCCTGCTCTTGGAGCCCCTCTCAGCTCATCCCATCTCCGGGCTCCCCCACTTCCTCTGCCCTGCGGCCAGGAATTCATGTACACCCCTCAGGATCCTGGATGCTGTGTCTCTGTCACCTTCGCCTCCTAGCAGTGCAGGTGTGTGCGCCTGGGAAGCGGGAAAGTCTTGTTCAAGCAAATGTCTGAATTTCCATTTCCCACTGCAGCTCCCAGCCTGGCCACTGTTTAGCTCCTCCTGTTGCCATGTCACTAATTACATTCTTCACTGAGGTGCGAGTTGTTTTTACAGGGAGACAAAGATGGTGTTAACTAGGAAGGAATTGTGAATGTTGAAGATGCATTTACCTCTGGTTGTAGGGCTGGGGCTCTGGGCTGGAGGTGCTCCCTGAGGCAGCCCTGAAAACGCAACCCAGGTATCAGCAGCCCCCCTCCACCCCCATCCCACGACCCCGTCATCCTGGCCCCAAGCACAGCCTCATTGGCGTCAAATTAGCAACTCAATCCAGAAGGAGAAATTGACATGTTTGGGAAGTGTCAGGCCAGGCCTTTTACCTGCGCTGACCACCAACCTCACTTCTGGTTACCTTGGTCCATTTCAAATATTGAGAAACAAAATTAATCCCCTTTAATCTAAAAGTAAATAGTTAAGTCATGCAGCTGAAGCCCCCTTTAGGCCAAGGCTGTTTTTCACGGCTTTGGGTCCACCACCCTCCTGACTGTTCCTCCCTCCCCGCACCCCATCAGCGTCCAGACTCCCAGCCGAAGCCTCCCCCACCCCTGGGAAAGCATCTGAAACTCATCCACACACCTGCGCAGGTGGCAACAGCTGCCCTCTCTCTGAGTTCCCCACACTTTAAAGCAAGAAGCCAGCTGTGGCTTCCCGGGACCCAGGATCACTCAGGGACCTGCCCGCCCTTGCAGGAGAGGGAGCTGCCTGTGTGCCTGGTGCCAGGAGACCAGACGGCGACCACAGGGCACTTCCCGCCGAGACAAGGGTTGGGCTCTAACACAGCTCCGGTGGGTCTGAGCAGCCAGTGAGGAGAGGGGCGTGGTAGGAGTTCTGTAGAGCACAAGGAGTATCCTTTACCGCCAGCCTGGGAGAAGCGGGGCACAGAGTGCGTCCCCTCGCTCCCTGCGCCTCGAGCCTCCCCTCCTGAGCGCTGCTCTGCCCTTTCTCCCAGGTGCACTGGCTCCAGCCAACAAGGAAGAATTGCTGGCCCAGCTGGAAGTGAGAAGAGGGGAGTGAGTCTCCTGAAGGCCCTCCCAGAGGCCACCGGGATCGCCCGAACAGTAAGAAACGTTTCTCCGTCCTTTAACACAAAGTTAAACCCTCCAGGCGGATGATCTTTTCTTCCGAAGACCTCGAGAACCAGCCCATAGCATTAGCTCACAGCACACACACGACCTCAGAAACCACAGCAGTGTATTGTTTCTGCTCGGTTCCTGGAGGATGGGGCGAGGGCTGTGCCTCGTCCCTGTATACCTCTCTTTTCTTCTACGTATTCCATGAACGATAAACTGTTGGCGCTACAGATGGATGGGCTGCTGCTTGCATGTACGACGACGACGGTAACACTTGTACAACCCTCTGGAGCAAGTGTTATCACCAGGGGGTGTTTGTGAAAAATTCAGTTCCTGGACCTCACACCAGAGATCCTGATTTGTGAGTCCAGGTTTAGACCGAGAATCTGTACCCCAAGTGTTTTTCATGAACACGGAGGAAAGTGTATCCCAAGTGTGATGAACTATGAGAAGTAGTTCCTTAGAGCATCTAAAGCATTTTGAATAGAGAATCTCACTTAATCCTCTTATCAGATAGGGTTTTTTAAATCCCCTTGAGTAACTTCATGATCTCACAGACCTAAGTATCAGTATAGGCAGGGATTAGAAATCCAGTTATCCAAAAACAAGCCTTTTTTCTCTCCAGTATACCATGATAAGGGCTGGATCTGTTATGGTGAGATGGGGCCCCAACTCCAAAGGACCCTGCCCGGGGTTTTGTAAGTTTCCCTGATGTCTTAGGGCCACCATGATCTTCTAGCTCCCCGGTCTTCGTTTTGGGGGGGCACTAATCATTGCCAAATTCCTCACAAAAGCTGGTTTCTCTCGAGAGAAGGAGAGGGAGAGAGGCAGGTAGTTAGAAAAGCCATGGATATTGAAGAGGACCGCCTGTCTGACAGTGGCAGATCTGGCCAGACCTGGCCATCTGCTTCCTGTGCCCTCTGGCTGTTTGGGGAGCTCTGTTTTAGGTGTGTTACGGGGTGGGGAGAATGCTGGGGCTCCTAGAGGTGAAAACCAGAGAAGAGGGCATATCCCAGGGGTCAGGGCTTCCCCCCAAGTGTGGGTTGAGTGATGCCCACTTGGGGGACAGTCTTTTCAACAATCTTCAGAGCCTGTGCACACAGTGACGTGGAAAGGAATTCACTGCAGACAGTGGCTGTGGTGAGGGCTTGGCGGAGATGGGGCGGACGGTAAAAGAGAAAAAGGAGGTTAAGGGTTAGAGATTCCTGGTGAACCAGCGTGGACGGGTGTTGTTGCCCAAGTCCAGTTATTTCTCTGGGCCTGGCAAGAGCTTCCTCCTGCCGAAGTACCTATTCCAGAGGTAGTTCAATAGGCAGAGTCCTGTTTCTCTCCAGGTTGATGCTGCGGATGCGGGAGTCTAGATGCCTGGGAGAATGGAGGTTCCGCCGGCCCTCCCTACGTGGAGGAGAATACGTAGAATCTGGGGAAGGATGGACGTGGGTTGACCGACTGCTACGTCCTGCTGTGGGTTGTGTCTTTCCATAGAATGGAAGACTTCTATGGATGAGATGGAGGCAACCTCAAACATCACCCTGATCTTCCCCCTCACTCCCCAACACACACACACACACACACACACACACACACACACACACACACACA
>NW_021703784.1:8171839-8229637 GCF_005190385.1 Monodon monoceros | reverse complement strand
ACACACACACACACACACACACACACACACACACACACACACACACAGACCACTGAGCCATCTTGCCAAGGGAGTGCCAGTCTGGTCTGTTCTGGGGACTCAGTACAGTTGACACTGTTGCTTGGGTGGGTACAATCGACAAGCACAATTTTTGCAGCTAAGCTGGAAGTGTGGCAATCAGGGAGCCGCCAGCTGTCTCACTTAAATTCTTAGCTCTCTCGCTCTCTTTTTTTAAAATCATTTTGCTTACATAATCCACCCCCTTTTTATTTTCTAATTCTCTCCTTGCAAAGCTGGCACAAGAGGGGAAAGGCTGGGGTGGAGTGGGTAGCAATTACACATCAGTTTGGGGAGCATTTACATTTTGCAATTACAATTTAAAAATAAGCCTCGTTAATGATCTCCACGTGTCAACGACAACCCCTAACTGACATACATACTCTCCTGGGCCTGCCTGCCTCCCCCCTGAAGTCAATGCTCAATGGGGGTGGAGGTGCCTAGAGAGATGTGGGGGGAGTAGGGACAGCATCTGAGGGGGGGCGAGAGCGATGAGGGTGCCCTTGGGGTTGGCGGAGAGCAGGGACAGAGCTGAGCACCAGAGACCAAGGATCCAGGCTTCCGGCTTCTCTCCTCCCCACTGTGCTCGTGGTCCGTCCCAGCCCACCTCCCTCCACGCTCGACACAGCAGGCTCTGTGTCCTTGGAGGCAACGTCAGGGCTCAAAGCTGGGAGAAGTCGAGCCCCGATCCTGTTCCCCTCCGAGGTGGGCATTTTCAGGGTCCTGATGGGCCAGTAAACCCTAGTCCCCCAGAGCCAGCAGATGTGCTTGGATATTCTTGGATTGGGTAGAGGGGCTGAGTCCATACGCAGTATTCTGGAAGGAAAAAGGGTTAGCTGTATCCCGGTTTGGGAAAGACACTTCTCTCATCGACTGGTTACCATATATTTATCGACGCCCTCTGATTCCTTGAGCAGGGACTTTGGAACAGACCAGCCCAGACTCAGATTCTAGCTCTGCCATTTGCTGGCTGTGGGATTTGGGGCAAGTTACATGACTTAAGTTTTCTAACCGTCACTGTCTTGATGTAACTGGGATAATCACGTTTAACTCACAGGGCTTGTGTGAGGGTGAAAGGCTGTAACTGCTGGATGGCACCTCACGTGAGTCTGGCACCTGGTGGACGCTCAGAAAACCTCAGCTCCGCTCCCAGCCCCTCCCCAGTGTGCTCCCTCCTGCCCACAGTGAAGCTGCTTCTTCCCAGCTTCCATGGACACTAAGGAAGGATGATCCAGTCCAAGCCATCTGCTCCCTGAGCAGCTCCTGAAGTGGACCCCAGCCCTACACACACCTGCCACCTCTCGGTGGGCTTCTCTGTGGGGCCCTGGCATCAGGCCTCCATTCCAGCATCTCACAGGCTCCCTTCCTGCCTCTGGCTCGTAGCAAGCCCAGCTCTTCCTCTTCTGGGCGCTAATTCAAAGGAGCGACCTTCCATCAGGCCCCACGTATGTTTATCTGTGAGTGAGGGAGGTGGACCAGAGCTCTGTGAGGTGCCTTTTAGCCTCGGCATCTGTAATTTTCAGATTTTCCTTCCCCACTTGGCTTTCCCCCCACCGGTTACTTGTGTGTGAAAGTTTCCTCTCCTGGGCAGCTTCATCCAGGCCAGTCTTTGGACTGATGACTTGCAGTCAAGAACATGCATTCGTGACTTGAAACATACAGAAAACAGCTCTTCCCTAGGACAGAAAGAGATCTGCATCTTGCAATAATCTGAGCGAGGGAGACAATCCAGAAGCGGGCTGCTTGGTGTAGGGCAGAGGACACAGAGAGGGGCTGCAGACAGGGGTTCCTTGAGGACAGGGACTGCGTCTTATTGGTTTGGGTGTTTAGTTGAACACAGATAAATATTACGTCTTCAATACTGTTCTAAAGACTTGCTTTGTTAACCTAGGCTATATAATGGAGAGTTTTCCAGGTCAAAATAAATAGACCTACTCCATTATTTTTGACTGCTGCATGGTATTCTAAAAAGCCTCCCTTCTTTCCCACACCTCTACACACTAGGTTCACCAGCCAAAGTTAACCCCTGACGAGCAGTTTCTGATTTAGCTGATTTTGTGGCCGCTTATTATGTCCTATAATATGCGTCAGTCCTTCTTTTTCTTTAAGATATTTTATTTTATTTATTAATTTTTTTGGCTGCTCTACACGGCACATGGGATCTTAGTTCCCCGTCCAGGGATCGAACCCTCGCCCTGTGCAGTGGAAGCACAGAGTCTTAACCACTGGACCGCCAGGGAAGTCCCTCAGTCTCTCTTTCTTAATGTATGTGTTTATTTATGAACTCCCCCCTGTGGAAGCTGGGGAGATGAGCACGCGTTCTTCTCCTTCCAATTTGTATTAGTTTGATCACACTATGTTTGATATTATTTATTTTTAGTCTATAGTGTTATATATAATACAATGCATATATATTACATAGTACATAGTGTTATACTATTTAGTATAATCGTCTGTGTGCTACCTTTATGTTAAGATTTAGAAGATTCACATCCTGTTAAATAACTGTGGTTACCTCGCATTCTGACTCTAGGTTGATTATAAGGTGGAAATGTTATTCAGCCACAGAACTACATCGTGTGATTTGACCACAGAAAAGGGAATGGAATCCTGTCATCACCACTTGACTGCTGCCTGGAATCTCCCGGGCCCCCACGTTGACAGCCACCCCTCATTCCCTCCCATTGGGCTGCTGCTCTATCTTGTTTTCTGTTGTCTTCTTCCTCCGACTTCTTTGTTTTGCTGGAATACCACCTCTAGTTATTTTTATATTGATGGGAGGCAAGTAAACTCTGAGTCTTCACGTGTCCAAAACGGACTTTATCTTGTCTTCGAGCTTGACTGGTAGAACACAGATCAGGTCCCAAGTTCAACACCTTTTTCTCATAGATCTTGACGGCGCTACTCCACCACCTTCTTATCTCCAGTCTTGCAGTGAAATCTACTTTTAGCTTTCTTTTCTTTCTTTTTCTTTTCTTTTCTTTTCTTTTCTTTTTAAAGTTCTGAAATTTCACCACTACGTGCTGAGGCTTGAGATTTTGTTTGATCCTTTTTTTATTTCTCTTCCTTAGCCCTTGGGATCCCTTTAAACCTGAAGTCACCTATCTTGCTTCATTTCATATCTTTATTTATTCCACTCAGTTGTCTCTGTTTTCTTCTTCTGGAACGTCCACTGCCCAGCGCAGAGCCTGGCACGTAGTAGGTGCTCAGTAAATGACTATTGGGTTCTGGTTAGGACGCCGGCTCAACTTGCTGTCTGTACTTGGATGGGATCTCTCCTCTGTACGGGGCAGCAGTCAGACCCGTCACTGCTCTGCCAGCCCTCCGTCAATCTGCTCTGGAGAGTCTGCTCTGGAGCCTTGGGTCCAACACTGCTCCTGGGCTTGGGGAAGAAGCTAAGAATGAGGAGTGAGGGGAAAGCTGAGGTCGAGCTGTAGGGCAGCCGTAGCGGCCAGCCACCCAAGAGAGTTCCCTGAAACCTCAAATTTCTTCAGCATCCCCTGAATGTCCCCCTTGGGGACCTCTCTCCTTGACCTTCCAGATCATTCTTACGTGGGCCTTCTTCCCTCTTCATCTCCCTCTGCCCATCTCCTCTACTCTCCACAGTCTCAGCTCACATGCACACACAGCTCCTGTTCCATGAAATGATCCCTCACCACGGCAAGGGTCTCATTAGGTGAGATCCTTTTTTTCACTTTTATGAATTCCAGAACAAAGAGACAGCAGACTTCTCTTCCCCATGCTGCAGAGCCTGAGACAGCCAGGCCCTAAAAAAGAGATCAGAGAGGCCTGCTGTTAGCAGGGATCTGCCTCAGCCTGGGACCACCTGTGCCCTTGGGGAGGCATCTTGGACGAGAATTCCCATTTATTCTTCCTCCCCTCCCCAGAGATGGGCTCTGGGAGCAGATGCCTCATATGCAGCTCCCCTGCCTACCCAGATCAATCTGCTCTGGACAGAATCTCTAGATCTGGGAGTTGAGATGCTGCACTCCTTCTCCCTGAACCGGCCAGATACTGGAAGACCCAGATCAACAAGTGCTCAGATCCCAGAAGGTCATTCTCTGTTCTAAGTCAGAGCACCCTCATTGGTCTCCCAGAGCCAGAGTCCACTGTGTGAAATTGTCTCCTCCCCACTGCACCCCCCCTCCTGTCCTTGTCCTGCCGTGAGATTTGGGGTCGGTCTGTCTTACTGGCACAAGTAGAGGCACAACCTTGAACTTCAAGTCCACAAAGATTCTGTACTGAAGGCAGGACGCTTTCTTTCCACTGAGACCACAATGATAGGGAATGGGTTATCATTGCAAAGGGCAGAATTAAGGTTTGATGCGCGTTATAATTTTCAGACAAGCTGCTAGTACTCAGAGATTCTGCTGCTAATCTGAAACACTTCTTGGTTGAGTGCAGTGGAAAGGGCCAGCATATGACTAGGTTTTCCCTGTTAGAAACCCGAGAACTATAGACCCTTTTCCAAGGCTGGAGGTTGAAGGGGATAGAGCTTGGCAGGGGACAGCCAGGAGCCAGTGGGAGGTAGAACACAGCTCTGGTCCTCTGCACTTCTGTTTAATTGCTTCCTGCTTCAGAGGATGCGGGTAAAAACCCCACTGCTGGCCTGCGAAGATGTCTTTACTGGTCGCCCTTTCAGAATGCTGCCTGGAACCTCTGGAATGAGAGAGGAAGGAAGCGACGCTGAAAAGAAGGTTTGCAGGAAAGGGCTTCTGCAGGGGGATAAAGTCAGGACCCAGGTAGACATGACAAGGGCTGGATGCTCCCTAAGAATGGGGTGCCCGCAACCTGAAAAAAGCCAGTACTGCCCAATTGGACAGGCTTTCCAAAGAAAGAGCCAGGTGCCCCTTAACCTGTGAGTCACGGCATATTTCTCTCCAGAACAGGGACTTCTTTTCAGCTGTGGGTGGTCCCCGGAAAACCACGCGTGGGGTGGGGAGAAAAGGCCAAGCAGAGACAGTCATAGGGAGCCGGCTGACTGCATGCCCCCTTCCACCCCTCCCTGCCCCACCTGGGCCGCAGCTCGGGAAGGAGACACTGCCTGAATCCCAGCCAGTGTGAGTCAGAGCCCTGGCCCCGAGCTGCCTGCTGGGTGTGGTGTCAGGGCACAGACAGCCCCGCCTCCACCCAGCTCCAGCTCCAGCGTTGTGCTCCCACAGCTGAGACACTTGATCAAATTCCCCATTACACACTGCCTTTTACATGCAGTCTTCAACCACGTGTTCCATCATTTCACGTTCGTTCTCGAGTTTTGTTCTTTCCCTTCATAATTGAACCCACAGTCCAGTGAGTCCACGATGGAAGCTCAGACCTGCCTCTCTCAGCGATGATGGAAGCATCTCTGTCTTGGTTGCATCGACTTTATGAGGCCCTGACTTCTTATCGCTGCCATCAGCACTTTGTTTTCCATCTTCCGCTCATTTTTATGCAATAATAAGAGCAAATGCAATACAGTATTTAAATAAATTTGCACACACCCTGCTGTCCAAAGAAGACAGGGCTGAAGGAAATGAACGGTTGCTGTTAGGAGGCCTCACCGTCTGCAGACACAAAGTGCGTGCTTGTTAGTGAGGTACAAAAGCCCAAATCTGGCAAACGGGGGACATTTAGGTGTGTCGATACAATGCGACTCTTGGAAATTCGGGGCATGTAGAAGTGAAGGGCAGGGACTTCCCTGGTGGTGCAGTGCTTGGGACTCCACGCTCCCAGCGCGGGGGGGCCCGGGATCGATCCCTGGTCGAAGGGCTGGATCCCACATGCATGCTGCAACTGGGAGTTCGAATGCCACAGCTGAGGAGCCCGCGGGCCGCAACTGGGGGGCCAGGGAGGCGCAACCGGGACCCGGCGCAACCAAATAAATAAATATTAAAAAAAAAAAGAAGTGAAGGGCAGCCCATGTTGGGTGTCCTGACTGCAGATGGTAGTATTTCCACAGTCAGCCTTGTCTTTCTCCTGCTCCATTTCCAGGACTCTGCCACTCCGCTGGTGTTCCCCACCTCCGCCCCAGGACCTCTAGGTTAACCGTTTAGACTCTGAAATCGGGCCGCGTGTCACATTTGGAAACTCTCAATTTCTCCAAGCCTCAGTGTTCGCATCCTTGAAAGGAGACAACAGTCACACCTACACCATATGGTTGTTGGGAAAAATAAACAAGGTTATCTGTGAAAGAAGCTTAGCATAATGCCTGATGCATGGTGAGGGCTCAGTAAATGGCAGTCGCTAATAATTCTGGGTATCATCTCGCCCTGAGCAAAACTGGCTCCAGGGAAACAAACTCATTCTCACTGAGGTGTAATGATTGCTGGGCTTAAAGGTCTATCCGTCCCAGATTTGTTTGTTTGATATTTTAACAGTAAACCAAAGAAATTTAATTGTAATTGTATATATATCCAGGCTCTGTAAGGAGGTAGACCTTGTGAAATCATATTGCACAGACTTTTTTCCCCCAAAATGAAATGCAAGGCAAAGCCATGATCTTGTCTGCTGGGGAGCAGAGGGTTCAACGGGCAAGATGGGACGTGGCTGGGAAGTAGTTTTTCTATAATGTAGAAACACGCGTCGTGCTAAATCATGCTACGTGCCCTCCTTCTGCCCAGCGGCAGGGCTCCCGGTGAGAGCACGGTCCAGGAGAGGAAAGCAAAGAAGGCTTCGTGGAGTAGGCTTCTGAGCAAAGTTTTGATGAAGGACAGGGTGCAGTAGTGTAATGTACAGGGCCTTGCCAGCAGAGACGCACAGTAAGAGGCGTGGAGGAAACGTTTCTTAGGAGGTAGACAGGGCTTGCCTACTCAGCTGGGGCTTGGGTGGCGATGCCCAGGAACGGACTCGCTGCCCTGCATCACCACCTCTCAGTGGCAGCCTCCATCCTCCCCTTCTCCCCCTCCCCACCGGGGCTGCCTTTCCCAGGGATCAGGAACATGGAGCCAGTGTACCTGCTCTCGTTCCAAACAGCAGCGAGGACCAAGGGTTGAAGCAGCCCGGCTGGCATCCTTTCGTCCCACAAGTTGACCTCATTACTGTGGACTCTACCTGGTCCCCCTACCTTTTTTTTTTTTTTTTTTTTGCGGTACACGGGCCTGTCACTGTTGTGGCCTCTCCCGTTGCGGAGCACAGGCTCCGGACGCGCAGGCTCAGCGGCCATGGCTCATGGGCCCAGCCGCTCCGCAGCATGTGGGATCTTCCCGGACTGGGGCACGAACCCGCGTCCCCTGCATCGGCAGGCGGACTCTCAACCACTGCGCCACCAGGGAAGTCCCCCCCCCCCCCCACCTTTTTCTCACGAGCTCACCTGGGTCCCCACAGAGGCCCAGGGGGAGGACAGCTGTTGGCTGAGTCAGGAAGTATCAGGGATGAGTGGCTTTTCAATGATAAACTGAGCCCAAAGGGCCACTTGCTTCCACAGCCCTGATTCTTGACCTTTTTTTTTTTTTTTTTTTTTCTGGAGGCAATTTAAAAAAATGGAACCAGATATCATCCAGCCAGAGGACGTGGTGCAGTCCTTCTCAGAGAGAAAAGGGGCCTCTGCTTCCAGGAGAATCTGAGAGCATTGCGGGTGACACACTCGATAGGCACCAGGGTCCCTTACCTCTGTGGACTCCCCCCGACCCAGACCCCTCCCTCCCCTTCTTGGTCCCTCACTTCTCCTGCTCTCCTTCCTCTTCCTGGCGCCCAGGGAGTGGCAGCCTCCAAGGCAACTGCCTCCAAGGCAACTGCCTCCGAGAAGAGAAAGACTGATGGGAGGGAGCAGGCAGGTGGGACACCAGAAGCAGAAGCTCTCCTTCCAACTGGGGTCCCCAGCGTCTGAGCTGTTTGTCTGTCTCTGTTGTATTGCGAGCCTCAGGGACCCAGCCCAAGTTGTTTTCTCAGCTCGGTTGCCGTCAGCTCTCGACAAATAATAATAAACCTGGGCATCAGGTTTGTCGAGGGGGATTTCAGTCCCTGGGTTCATTTTTAGATTTGTTTCTCTACACATGTGTGCAGACAAGGAGCACGTGACGGGGCGCCAGGGGAGAAGCCCGGGGCTCCCAGCTGCCCTGGCAATCCACCTGCACCACTCCCACGGCAGAGCTGCAGGGCCCTCCTCTGCCCCAGACCACTAGGGCTGCCTGGATGTTTGAAAGAGAAGAAAAATATTTGAATGAAAGGCCTCAAGCTCTCTCCTTTCTCTGTTCCTCCCCACCTCTCCCACTCATGCTGTTTGGATAGAGATGAAGGGGGCTGGAGATGAAAAAGAGAGGGCAGAATCCTGTCTCCAGGTTCGAGAGTTGCCTGAGGGATGGGCGGGAAGCTGGTCATGGGTGTGGGGAGAGGCTTCAGTGACTGGAACCAGCGATGGCCTCGTGACCCCCATTCTTGGGATGCAGTGACAGGGGAGGGGGTTCCTGGAAAGGGAGGACCCAACGGTGGGTGAGTGTGAAATTTAGGACCAGACTGATGGTGCCTCTGGGGCAGAGCAGCACCTGCCTTAAGGCAGATTGGAGGCGACCATTAGAGGTCATTGCTGTCATCCCCCTGCCTCCCAGCAGGAGAGGCTGCAAACCACTTCTCTGTGAGAAGAATGCAGGGCTGTGCTTACCCTTATAGCTAGCATGCTTTTTTTTTTCTCCCTTTCTGTTTTTTTTTTTTTTGGTTTTATTTTGTTTAAAGGAACCAAAGGGGGAAAAATTGCCAAGTTGTAAAGTGCTTGAAGAGGAGATGAGAGTCTTCATCAGAATGCTAAAAGCTGGAGGGGGAGAGTAACGTGAACACTCTGCCTACTATTTATGGGATTGATTCTCAGATCAAGAAGAAGCAAGCAGTCAGATGAAAGGAATTATTGTTAAGCTCCTCGGTAGGAAGATCTAATGGACAATTGCCGCTATCAGGGGGAATTAAATTGCTGTTTCAGTTTGTAAAATATATCAGCGGCTTTTTGAAGCCAGAAGAGGTGTGACAGCCAAGGCAGGGAGGAAAGCGGGGGACTCTGTCACTTTCTGGTCCTCGTGTGAGAAGCGAGAGCAGGCAGGAGAGATGCCAGGGCCAGAGCGAGGGCTGCTCTCCTAACTCTGACCCTGGTCCATTATTTTTTTGAAGCCAAAATGAAAACGAGCTGCGCTGGGGAAGTAAAGGAGAGAAAGCTACAGCCCTGACTCTGGGCCCTGATGTGGCAGGGGCCCCCATGAATCAGAGGCAGTGGGCCAGGACGGGGCTCCTCCCTGGGAAACCCAGTCAGGGGTGTGGAGGGTGACTGCCATGGGTCTGAGATTCCCAACAGCTCCAGCCCACGCAGGGAATGTCACCATGAAGCTCCCCCCACTACACTGTGGACACACTGGGATCCAAGGTGGAGTATAATCCCCTTCCTTCCAGAACTGGGTCTCCCAGTGAGCTCATCCCCAGGTCCCTGAGTGCATAAATGACCCCGTTGACCCGCCCCCACGAGGGATATATTGTTATTCCAGATAAAGAGCAAAGAGCAAAATGGCCTTGGGCATGGGGAAGGGGGTGGGGTGCTTGGACAGGCCGAGGAGGGTCCTCGCTGCTGGGACGGTTCACAGTCGGCTCCTACCCCTTCCAAAGACCACATGGTGGCTCAGGGCTGAAGGAGGAGAGAGAGGTGGGGAAAGAGGGCGATTTCCCATCTCGCAGGGAGGCGGAAGCCGGCAGAGCTGGTCAAACTCATGCTGGCCCCTGCTGGCTCCTCTGTTTCCTAGAGACCAGCGCCATCACGAGAGGGCGTGACCGGGACCACCTCCCAAGTGGGCTTCCCAGAAAAGTAGTGAAGCACAATCAGAGCAGAGGGCTGTGGGTGGCCAAGGGGCCTGAGCTGCCTACTGTCTTGGTTGTCATCTCTGCTGCTTCTCAAGTCAGCAGAGAATTATTTCCCGCTGAGAGTTCCAAGCAGGAACCGAAGGGGCACCAGGGAAGTGGCCCTTCTGACTGGGACGTTCTGCCAGGACTTGGGCTCTGTGCCTGGTGCAGTGGCCCCCGGAACCCGGGTAATGGGGGAGGTGTGACCTCTTAGCCAGCCAGCCTGCAGCACAGTGAGTGAGCCGGGGATCTGATCCTGAGTGCAAATCCTGCTCAGCTCTTCCCCGCCGTCCTTCCTTCACTGTAGACACAGTTACCCTCCTGGCTCCCATGCCCCTACTGTGAGCCTGGTCTTTTCAGACTAGAGGATTCTCTTTGCCCCCAACACCCCAAGGTCAGAAAGATGGGGTGGGGTAGCAGCATCCGCTAGGCCACGGCATTCCGGTCACCTCAGGCCCTGAGCTTCCACCCAGCTCCCAGAACACTTGGGGTGAAAAGGCCCAGGTCCAACGCTTGCTGTGCTGTGAGGGTGTGGCTCCTGGGGAGGCTGGCCCTTCCCCATTCCACAGGACCCTTCACTTCTCCCTCACTTTGAAACACTTCCACCAGACCTCCTCACATTTTGAAGCTCCCCACCCACAGGTGCACCCTCTCTCTCACCTCCATCCTCCCCTCCATCCCCACACTGGCCTCGCCCTTGTCACTGCTATACTGACTCCACGCACCAAGGCTCGGAGACCATCGAGTTCCTTTAGCCACTCAGCTCTCAGCTGCGGTTTCTAACCCTTACTGGGTTTTGGGAAGAGACCTGGTGTGTGTGTGTGTGTGTGTGTGTGTGTGTGTGTGTGTGCGCGCGCGCGCACACGCCTGCGTTTCTTTAGATAAATCCACAGAGTCACATGAAATCAGTGACAGGTTGACACCGTTATTTCAAGATTCATCGCTCTGAGTTGCCAGCAGAGGAGCCGTAGCCAACTCCTTCCCACCACCACCACTTTTCTCTTCCAGGCATAATTGATAGCAGTGGGTGAATTTGTTTCCAAAAGATGAATATCACAGTATCAGCAGCAGCTGCCTCTCGTTCTTATTTGTTTTTAAATCGGACTCAAGTCCAATCCTCTGTACACACCCGAAGCTGTAAATCCTAAAGCGACTGGTGACATGATTTAGTAAACAGGTTACATTATGTAATGCAATTAAAGCGGGGCTCCGCGGCGCCACCTACAGGCAGCTTCTGGGAAGGGAGCTGGGCCAGAGACTCATTTTGGACCAGGCTCTCCGCGGAAGGAAAATAAACGGCATTGCGCCAGGCTTGAGGCGGCTGCTCCGGGGGGAGAAGCTGAAGCTAGCCAGGTTACTAATGCAGCCTTTTGGTCCCTCCTGCTGAGTTCACGGTGTTATTTCAGCCTCCTGCAAATCTGTCTAGACGTCAGAACCCAGGTCTGGGCAGCTGCTCAGAGGGGCGGACCTGGGGGTGTGTGTGGGGGGTGGTAGCCACCTGGGGGCTCCTGGGCTGGGGGGACGCGGAGGAGGGCTCCCAGCTCTCTTGGCCTCAGGGGCCTCCTTCCCTCCCTCTCAAATGAGGGAGCCTTTGGAATGGAGCTTCAGATATTTCCATTCTACTCAGCAGAGCTTGTGTTCAGTGCTAACCATGGGCAAAGACTTTCAGAATATTCTGGTGAAGTCCCTCATTTTGCAGACCTAGAGAGAAAGTGACTTGTGCAAGTCGCACAGAGAAATGGCAGAGCTGCCTGTGGAATCCAGACTTTTTTGACCCTAAGCACAGGCTCTGTCTGATCATGGGAGTTTACAGATGAGGAAACTTGAGGCCCAGACTTCCACAGCCTCTTCTTGCAGCAAGGGAAGGCAAATGATAAAATACTGTTAGTGTGTGTCCAGAAGGGCTCCTAGGGGGCCTCACTGCTGCCTCTTAGCTGCCCTGGTGTGGAAGAAAGAAGGGAAGGAGGGAGGGAGGGAGGGAGGGAGGGAGGAAGGGAGGAAGGAGGGAAGGGAGGAAGGAGGGAAGGAAGGGAGGGAGGAAGGGAGGGAGGAAGGGAGGGAGGAAGGGAGGGAGGAAGGAAGGAGAGCAGGGCCAGCTCTCGCTCCCTGACTCCTCTACCCTGACTTACAGCGCTCTTCAGATGAATTAGGCTCTGGGCCCTCAAGGATTCTAGCTTCTCCAAAGAGGCTCTGTAAGAGTGGGAAACATTTTTGAAAACCTATCCAGGAGAGGAGAGGAGACTTACTTCCCGGTGCTAAGAGAGAAACTGGACCAGAAGTGGGGTGTGGAGAGGGGGAGGGGAAGGGAGGGGTGGATGAAGAAGACAAGACCATCAGAGTGCAAGAGGGTGGAAATGTCCCCCCACCCTATCCTGTGCCAGCCACCCGCCCAGTCTGCAGGCAATGGGCTGGGACAGTGCGGAGCCACAGGGAAGTTGGTCCCTTCATTCCCTCTCCTACCTCAGGCCCTACAGTGGAGGCTCAGCCAGGGTCAGGGAGTAAGAACAGATGGTGTGGGGCTGGCTGGTCTGAGAGTTCCCAATTAGACTTTGTTTCTCATCCTTAAGGCCCTGAGCCCCCAACCCAGCACCCCAGCCCAATTACTGCAGGGCACCGTTAACCCCTGGGTGCCCCAGGCCGTTAATGGAATGTTAATTGGTCTAATGGGTTTCATGTCAACAAGTTCTAATGAGCTCCTTCCTAACGAGCTTGGATCTTTTTTCTAAGCCTGTTTGTCAACACGCTGGCGTTTGGGCTCCAGATGGAGGGCCTCACCTGGCTGGGGAGCTGGAGTTGAGGAAACGGAGTGGGTGCTCCCGGGGTGCCCCTCCCCTCTTCCTGAGGAGTGTCCTTCGGCCCCTTCAGCCACCACCAGCCCATGCACACTGCCTTCCTCGGCTCCTGAGCTCTGGAAAATGGCAGTTTTAGCTCCTTTTGAAGATAATGTCAGTGACAAATTACTTTTTCTTGGATATCATTGTGGGGTTGAGTGTTGCATTAGGGTTTTGGTTTTTTTCTTTCCCTCCTAGCTGCCATATAAGAAAGGTTTCCAACGTTAAAAACAACCTTTTGACGTGGGAAATTTCTCGGTGGTAAATCATTCCTCGTGTGTCCTCCATTTGCGTCTTGGCTGTGTTCCCTCCAGTGCCCTGGTGTCTGGTGACAGAGGGCTGGGGCCCCTGGACAGGGCGGAGCAGCCTCTGGCCACAGACAAATGCCGGAGGCCCTGGACAGGCCTGCTGTGCCCTCCACGCTCCCAAAGAAAGTGCAAAAACGGCAGGTTTCCCCAGAGGCCCGGGTGCCCAGCGATGGCTCAAGGAGTTCCCCGCATCCCAGCTGTGGAGCCTCAGCTCAGAGAAGTCAGATTCCCACACTCCTCTCGGGGATGGTCCCACATGGACCCTCAGCCCCCGAAGCCCAGCTGGAGGGAGGAAGGAGCGCATGTGCGGGTGAGGGGGCGTGTGAAGAAAAGGGCGAGCTTCCGGAGATGGGCACAGCGTCTCCCCCAGCATCAGGTTACCAGACGCTTCTGTGCCTGAGCGAGCAGGGAAGGAAACTTAAGCCCCTGATGAAAAGGCCTCCTGTTTTCTTGCAGGAGCAGCCCCCAGAGGGCAATGGGGCAGTGGCCTAGTGGCCTGTGGTGACCCCAGAGGGGAGGAGGGGGAGGGGCAAGGGCTCCTCAGAAAATTGTTCCCGTGGCCTCTAGCCCCTGCTCCACAGTCCAGCGGGCTGCAGACTGAAAAATCTCTTCTCAGCCTGGACGGTGGTTGTTTCTGGGTGCAGACTCCTCTTAGCCATCTCTCTTTACCCCCAGGTAGGGCAGCTATCCAGCTGTTGCAAGTATTTCTAGGGACAGACTCTAAAACGACCCTACCTCCCATTGATTGGACAGTGAACAAAAGAATGCAGACTAAAGAGTCCTCTTTTTACCCCAGATCCTCCTCATTGAGTTTCCTGTGCTTTGCCTTCGTGATGATTTTCTCATCCGTGGAATGAGGTACCAAAAGACCCAAACTCAAGGTGGAAGGGATTCAGTTGCCCCTAACAGGGGAGAAAATCTGCCTCCAGACTCTGCCCCCAGGCTCCCCCTTCTGGAGGCTGCTGGCACTGCAGCCCCTCAGAAGTTCGCTTTTTCCGGCCAAGGAGCATCTAAGATTGGTGCTCCCCGGAAGGGATCCTGCCTCAGTACCTGTAGGCCTCATCCAAAGTTACCTCATCTGCCAGAGTCACAGGAAAGGCTGAGCCTAGCACACTCCTGAAATACTCCTTTTTCCTTTATTCCCTCCGGGTCCAAAAGAGAGAGATTCCACGTCCAATTTAATATCTCAGAAGTCTTCATTCTCAAGTTCTTTCTGATGTCTCAAGAGGAATATATCCTCTTCCCTCCCCCCCCGAACCCTCTTCACTCCGCTGTTTCCTTCCTTGGGTGTTTTCCACCTCCCAGACAAGACCCAGCCATGAAAATAGGCAATGGTTCCCCGCTTGTGGAGTTTGGCTTCCCCAGGGCTCCCTTCTGAGCCTCTTTGCAGAAGTAAAGCCTGGATCTCGGTGCCTAGTGTGTGTAAGACGGGGTGACCCTGGGTGCTTCTGCTGCAAAGACGTCCTGGCAGCCAATCTTCTGAAGTGAGGCCAGGGTGGGCGAGGTAGGGGTAGTGGTGAGGCAAAGAGGAATTACCTGCAGTCTGAACGTTTCAGCACAGGAAAAGGCATCCCCCCCCCCATGCCTTCTCCACGGGAACCTCTGTTCACTTTCTTCTTTCCCGCTGGACCATCACCTCCCTCCCTGGGGGGAAGGCCTTGCCTCCTCTCATCTGTCTCCCCACCCCAGCACAGTTCTTTGCGTGTAGTTGACACCTGATAAACATTCGTTGAATGAATGTCTGGATTTCCAGTGCTTTCACATATGCACTTCAGGTCAAAGCACACCTGGTACTTCGGAGACTCGGGTCAGCCAGAGCTGATCTGTCCACCTCTTCCTGAAAAAGAACCAACACAACAAGACACACACACACACTCCACATAGGGTCCTGGAGACCCTCCCTTTGACTCCCTCGAACTCCCACAGAATTCAGGTATGTGAACGTTTTGGAAGACCCTGGGGAGGGTGTGGTGGGAGGACATCAGGTGGGAAGAGGACGGAGCCCCAAGGTCCCCAGGGAGAGGAAGGAAGGAGAGGGACGGTCTGACTGTCATACTCTCAAAGGTTGCCCGCTCATCAGCACCCTCCTGTATCAGGCAATTAGCCGTGGTTTCCAGCTCTAAATATTTCAGGGCATCTCCTGCAGCTAAACAGCTCTTTCAGCATTCTGTTTCCTTGGGTGGTACTGCCAGGCTGTCTCCACTTACGCACCACTTTGTGATTCAAGAAGAGACCTTGAGGCCAATGGGGGCAGCTCGCTTATGGGTGATGGGGTGGGGTGGGGGTTGGTACAGTAGAGCCGACGGAACGGGGAGTCTGGAGAGCTTCGGTCCATCCCGGCTTCCCCGGCACTCCCCTCCCCCTCAAACACACACACTTCTCTCCTCTTGGCCTCTGTCTCCGCCTCTGTAAGAGGACCATTTGCTTCGGGCAGCTCTTCTGGCCTCACGTGTGGTTGAACTCAGGGTTGAACCAAGGCCAAGGAACGTCTTCTAAGAGAATGTGCAGGCACATCTGTGTGGCCGTGGTCCCTGTTCCCGGCCTCCTTCCCTTCCGGGAACACCTCCCGGTGGTCGCCCTAGGGTACTTGCTCCACCCTCCAGTCTGAGGAGGAACCAGCGCCCCACGTCCCTCTCCACCACTAGGGGGCGTCGTGGGCACACCTGGGGGGTTAGTGTGGTGCTGGCAGACCCTGGGGACAGGGAGGGGGGATCTGGAACCTTGAGGGCTGAGGCTTCCGCCCCGAGGGTGCAGGTGGCAGCTCCGGGAGGCCTGGGGAAGGGAAAGCACCCTTGACCGTGGGGTGCCCTCATGGCCGCCAGCCCCCCTGAGCTGCCACCAGCCAAGTCCCGCCCCCCCGCCCAGGCCAGAGCTGGTACTGAACAAAGCAGGGCTGCGGGTGCACAGGTTGTTTTACATGTGATGCGAATAGTGTTTCTTGCAAGTCAGCGTAGCGCAGCAAGCCTCACCCCACCCAGGCTTCTCCCCTTAACTCTCGTTCGTCCCCCGCGAAGGGCTTCCAGCCCTTGCTGTATCCAGTCAATCCTGGTGGCCCAGCCTGGGAGCATGTCCAGCCGCTGGTCCCTGGGGCTCCCTGTGCTCAGCTATTAACGGTGCGGCCCCGTTTCTCCCGCCACAGATCCTCCATGTGAATCCATCCCATGATGCAACATGCCTCCCCAGCCCCCGCTCTGACGATGATGGCCACGCAGAATGTCCCTCCCCCTCCCTACCAGGACAGCCCACAGGTGAGTGTGACTGACCGCCGGGAGGGGTGTGGTGGCCTTCCCAGGGGCGGAGGGCAGGGCCAGGCCTCCCTCAGCTCTTCCCCTGCCCGGCCTGGGGCGCCTCTCTGAGAGAGCCCGGCAAAGCCAGACCCCTGAAGGGAGTCACGCCCTTTGCAAAGCCCTGGGTTCAGATCCCACCTGAGGAGCTGTCACCGGCATGGAGGACCGTGGCACCCCAGGGTGCTGCACCTAGTCATGGTCCTGTGCCACACACTCCCACCCCCGCTCACTGCTCAGAGCAGACGTCAGATGGACACATTGAACCCCTCACTCGGGGAGACCCAGGTACAGCTAAATCAAGTGTGCCTCTGAGTGTTTGGGGAAACTCTTGATCAGAGGTTTCCTCTGACAGATCGCCCTAGTCACTTGTCTCTGCCTGCCTATTGGAGGAATCTCCCTTCTCTTCAGGACTCTGTCAGCTTCTATCCAGAAAAAGGCCAGGACTGTTTCTCTACACTCTCCCATCCTTTCCTCGGGTTCCCAGTTTCCATCCCTCAGCTCAGACACGGCAGACCCCGCCCAGGTTCTTCCGAGACTCCCAGGCTGGCTGCACCTCCTGCAGGCCACCCTGCCTTCCTGTTCTCTCCTCTCCTCCTCTGGAAGCCTGGCCCAGCTTCTGTGGGTTGCTCTCTGGAAGTCCTTGAGACCAGTCACTTCTGAACTTCGCTTCCGCGTGTGCGCCTTCCCTCCACGCTTGGTTCTGAGACTCAGAGTTCATCATGAGGCTGTGCGTTCACAGAAGCCTCCACCTCTGCACTTCCCTGTTTTCTCTATTATTAATTGAGTACGTATAATGTGAAATGCACCCAGCTAGAGTATTCCTTCATTCATTTCACAAATGCGCAGTGAGCGCCTACTGTGTACCAGGCCGTCATTCTCATTCTTTCTCCATTGCTGGTCTTTGCCCAGCTCTGCTATCCATCACTTATTAGGCTTTCAGACACAGCCCTTCTCCTGACCACAGGGAAGCTCTGTGCCATATGGAAGGGACACGAAGACGCAGACCCAGGGTGCATCACTTTAGATCCTGTGGCCCCGACACCCGCAGCCTGGTGTGAGCATACGGTGCTGCCCTATCCATGCTGTTATCCGCCCATGAAATGACCGCTCTACAGGGTGTCCAGCACGCGGACCCCCACTGACTCCTACCCCTGTGTAAGTGCAGAAGCACTGACCTTTGAGCGCACGTCCTTTTGTCCCACCCCCGACCCCGCTCCCAGGTGTCAACTCCGTGCTCCTTCCTGGGCTCTCCCCACCCTGACCTCAGCTTCAGCAGACCCTCTGTTCACGTCAGTAGCTCTCCACAAACGACTGTGGGTTGGACTTGGCATTTGTACAGTTCCTCTGTTTGAAAGCTTCCAGGTGTGCAGCTATGTCAGGGCCTTTCCCTCTGTAGTCAGAACCAAGTCGGCCTGGACCAGTGGAGACCTAGGAACGTAAGGGCCATAATGGGGAACAAGCACCATCCTTCTTCAGTAGACCAGACCCATCTGCTGTCTGCTTAGGCAGTGCTGGGGAACCTGGGGTATTGATGAAGAGGCAGGAACATCAGCTTCAGTTGTTTTGTAGCTGGATGCTGGTCTCCGAGCTCCACAGTGGGACTGGGATACGGCAACCGGGACACTGCCTGTGTTTAGCAGGTGGTAGGTGCCGAGGCCTACACTCCCATCCCCAAGGCTCAGGGACAGACCAGGGTAGGGCCAAGAGGTCAGAGAGCACTGGATTGGCATAGCTGGCGGCAGCTGCCTCTCCGCCTCCGGCCCCACCCCCTGTTTTGCCTTCCTGGGAGAAGTTTGGGTTTGGTGGGCATTAGCAGGAGAGCTGCAGAGAGGGCCTGCAGCTGACCCGGGTGCAGTGAAGCAGAGAAACCTAACTGAACTCTCAGCATACAGCTGAGGAGTCATCCATCCCAGCTGCCGAGGGAGGTGGGGAGGTGAGATTGCAGCCCTAAGGTGCTGAGCCCCCCTGAAGCCGCCACTGAGGTGCTCTAGCCTTTTGGGGGAGGAAGGAAGGCTCCAGTCCCCCATCCAAGGCCTCAGAGCAGAAGCCCAACGCACAGGGGCTGTCCCAAGGCTCTCTTCTCTGAGGAGCCACCAGAACCTCACCAGCGAAAATACATATACAGCCAAGGAATAATTTGTTCCGGGGAAGCCACACATCTCCCTGTAACCCCAGTGGTCCAGGAATGAAATCTCAGTGTCCATGGTAAAGTGGGGTCTTTATGGCCTCGGCTAGGCTGTGGCTAGATTCCCATGGGCCTTCCCTGAGTCAAACTTGTTCCCAAGGAAACTGACCAGGATGGGGGATCATGGGGAGAACTTAGGGCATGGACGGAATGGGCGGGATGGAGGACGTGGGTGAGGTCTGCAGGACAAAGTCTTCTGACTCACGGGGAAGGGCTGTTCTCTCCAGAGTGCTAGACTTGGAGGCCAGCTGGCTTTCGGGGCACCCTTCTCTCCACTCTTCGGGGCTTCTAGGAGTGGCTGCCACATGGGAATGTCTTCCGTGTGTTTTCTGCTGGGGAACTTGTTCTTCTTCCTGCCTTCTTCCCTTTGTGCTGTCAGAGGCTGAGCCCCACTTCTCAGGCGAAGCTCATCGTCCTGGCGCATCAGCCACTCTTTGACACTCAGTGTTCTCAGGAAAGCCGGGCCCAGTAGGAGTGTGGGCCAGGCACACAGCGGAATCACTTCCTAAACGGGGCTCTCTGGAGGGGATCCCCCGCTTCCTGTTCATTCCTTCAGGTCTAATCTCATTACTTTTGGACCCAGTATGACTTGCTTTCTCAAGGCCTGGACTGCTGAGCTCTTTTTTTTTTTTTTTTTTTTTTTTGCGATACGCGGGCCTCTCACTGTTGTGGCCTCTCCCGTTGTGGAGCACAGGCTCCGGACGTGCAGGCTCAGCGGCCATGGCTCACAGGCCCAGCTGCTCCGTGGCATGTGGGATCTTCCCGGGCCGGGGCACGAACCCGTGTCCCCTGCATCAGTAGGCGGACTCCCAACCACTGCGCCACCAGGGAAGCCCCTGAGCACATCTCTTTATCACCTCCTCAGAAACCCAGTTTCTGCCACAGGTAGAAATGGACAGTCTCTGCTACAAAGTCCCCAAAATGAAAAAGGAAGGGAGAAGCAGGGCCCTTCCTCTGAGACCAATGCAGTCGTTTTAATAATGTTCCCGTTGTGCTAAGGGCTAGCAATACCGAGCATAATCTATTCAAATGCACAGGAGAATCTCACTTTGGAAAATTAGGAATCTGCATTAAAAAATTCCCAAGCCCCGGACCTTCTTTATAATAAATTAGAATTTTTTTTCAAGGCAAGTTCTTAACTTGGCAATTTCATTTTTGAAGTTTGGGGAATAAAGTTATTAAAAATGAGGGAGGATTTTTCTTCTTCCCATTTTAGTCCAGAAGCATTAATGATTATGGCCCCATGCTGTTTGGGCACAAGCCAAGTGGTATGACAGCTAAGCAGCTTCTGGCCCCTCAGTTCTGTTCCGGTCTGTCCTGGGGACACTCCATGATTACTTGTAAGGATGTCGCTCTGTGTTTATTGTACACTAAAGGCAGATCGTAAGTTTAGAAAATACAAAAGCAACAACCCACTGGAACCCTTCCTGTGGCCTGCTTCCTCCTTCTGGTGGCTCCCTGTCAGAGTCACAGCGCCCTCTGCTGTCCACCTCCTGTACCTCAATTCCGGCATGATGCACCTGAGTCCTTGATCCAGACCCTCACTTTATGCCTCAAGAGGTAGAGCAAGTCATGGGGACTGTGGGAATTCTACGATGATAGTTTAATGAAAACATTGTCTCCAGGGAGACCTGGATATGAGCTAGGCATGTGGTCCCTCCATTCAGTGCCTACATCACTCTTCCGTTCCTTTGCATCTCTAGCCTGGCCATCTGTCACCTGGATTTTCCCAATCCCTCCTCTCACCACCCCAGCACCTCCCCTGATCCTGATGGGATCCTCTGCTATTGTCCCCCTCTCCCGGCAAGTGCCACTGCAGTCTCCCTCCCAGAATTTTCGTGGTAACACCACCACCCTTTCACATCATCCATGCACTCTCTCCACCTCTGAAATGTCATTCAGGTTCTCCCATTTCCTGTAACACTCCATGGGCAACACCACCCACCAAGCAGAGTTCTCCCTCTGTAGCTCCACCAGCAATTTTAGGAAACTGTTAGGTTTACTGGAGGAGGCAGCAGCTTCCCTACCCTCACCTTAAACACCCCCCTCCATACAACACGCACAAACTCCTGCTATCAGTAACCTCCCCCAACTCTTCCGCAAACACAGACACATACCTGCTGTTCCACAAATACCCTTGCCCTTGGCTTATAGGCAAGACAAACATTTTATCTGGTCTATATGTGTATGTATTCAGTGCTCCTCTGTCTGCGTGTCCCCAGCATGTGGGCCGCGTGAGCATTTGACTAGAAAGCAGAAATCCTAGTGGGATCCAGCCTGAGCCACTAGGCACAGCCCCCTATGAATGTGGGCACTCAGTTCGCAGTTTGGATTAGGAACCGACTGCTACGCAAGTAGCTGGGTGCTTATGTAGCATGACGTAACGATGGGTGATATTAAATGGGTTCTGGTAATTCACCAAGGATGCAGCCTCGTTATTGACCAGAGGGAGGCAAGAAAGGCAAAACTCTCAGTCCAGGACCAGTATGGGAAGCTCATTTCAGAAGGAAGTCAAGCACTTGCTTGGGACCCTCTGTCCCCCTGCATCCTTCTGCAACCCTCAGAGCCAGGAGAACGGTGTTCAGGAGCGCAGGACGCTGTGCTTGGAGATACCCATCTTGTACCAGGAAGGCTAAGGCTGGGCCAGCCATGTCGGGGGAGGTCAGACCCGTCTCTCTTGCCCTCTGAGTGTACCTTTTTTCCCTCCCTGTCCCGGCATCATTCCCCCTCTGCACGGAGCCAGGGGAGCAGACATCTGGGGAAGCTGGATGGGCTTTGATCAGTTATTAGGATCCCCATGCTGGTTTCATTAACCGGAGGGGGAGGAGGAGGGGAGGGGGCTGGGGCCCCTGGCTGTGAATCCCGCCCCCCTTTCCAGGCCATGCAGCTGGGCCGGGCAGAAGCGGGTTCAGATGTTTTCACACTTTACATTCCTCTCATCCCTTTAGGGGCTGGAGCCCCCTGCCTCGCAGGGCCTCCTGTTCAGCTGCTGGTGAGACACATTGGCTCTGCAGCAACAGAGTTAATTCCACAGCTTTGAGAGTCCCCCTAAGCCTTTTCTGTGGCTGTGATTGACGGCTCCCTCTGCCCCTGGGGCCAACACCCCTGGGACGCTATGGGTGACCTGCCTTCCCTCACTTTGACTCATCAAAACGGACTCTTCTCTTTCTTTTTTATTTTCTGCTGGGCCTTTCTTCTCTCTGTGCACAGTGACCTCTCTCTCTGGCCTGCTTGGGTCACCCATGTTTTTAAACTGGACGTGTCCCTCAACTCCAGCTCACTCCAGACCTGGATTCTTCAGCGTGGCAAAGGCAAAAATAGCCTTTGGGTCTGACTGTGGGGCCTTATGCCTCATTTAGGAGACAGTGGGCTAGGAACAGGACTTTGCTGGAAGAAACACTCTCTCTCATGGCCTTGTTTAGGGTTTTTATTTGATGAACTTCCTACCTGAATTCTTATAGTCACCCAAAAAACACAGACATTTTGTCTATCCTCTTGCTTCCAAGCAGAATGAGTGCTTTAAACAGCTACAAAAATAGTTAATGGCCCGAGTAGACAAAGCTTAAAATAAATCAGGAACAGGTGATCCCTCAGCAGCGGGCCTAAGGAGCCGGAACCTGCTTTGCCCCCCTTTCCGGTTGATCTCCTAGGAGCTCCGGTGCCTGCGTAGCCCGGCGGGAGGGGGATGGGTGAGCACGGCCCTCGTTGCGTGTTGTCTTTGGAGTCTGTGGTCTGGAGGAGGAAGCGTGGGCTGAGTCAACTCAGTGCGGTAGAAATTCAGGAACCCACTGCACTGCTGATGAATTATACAAATTTGGACAAGTAATTACAGCACTATTTCTTTCATTCACTCAGCCGTTTCATAAACATCAGGGTCTTGCAGACCCTGTGCCACGTGCCGGGGACACAGAATTAATAGTTCGCGCCCTAATGGAGCTTATTTGGGGCCATTCTGCATCGGTAAAGTGGGAATAACTTCTGCCCTCCCTGCCTCACCGGGTTGTTGCGAGTGTGGGTGTGAAAAGTCCAATGGTGTTTTCCAGCTTTCTTTCACCCATGACCCTGACATTGATTTTTTCACTCTATCTTCTGTACGTCTCCAGTAGCCAAGATTGGATTGAACTTTAATTACTCTCCTTTGTATTGGGAACACAATAGGCGTATCAAGTATGTGTTTCTAGCTGTAAACACACTCCCTTACACACATACACAAACATACGGGAACTCACTGGTGTGGGACTATTATACAAGCGAGGTGTCCTCCAGAGATGGATGGGAAAGACCGTGCCCAGGAAAGTGCACGAAGCTGGGAGGTGAAAGTCCACAGCCTTCGTCCCTTTAGCCACGGGTCAGCAACCCACAGAAGTGCAGGCAGGGCGGCAAACACTTTCAAGCCTCATTTTGTAAACCACTGCTTACAAACCCTTTTAAGTTAATTGATTGCTTAGGACCCCCATTTTACACCACGAAGTAACTTTCCTGTGGTTTGTTCTATCTGGTCGGTCCTGGGATGAGAATGTAGGTGACCCAGGCCTGCTGTTCCAGGAGGCTCTTTCAGCGAAATCGGGCTGCCCTTCTCTGCCTCTGGCCCTTCCTGTCCCTGGGCTGACTGGGTTGGGGGATATTTGGAGGAGCCATGGTTGACTCCTCTCCATTCTGGATCCCTGAGCCTTTTAACACATCACTCTCTCATTTCCTCATCCAGTCGGTCATTCAGTCATTTAACAAACATGCTGGGACCCCATGGGAGCCAGGCATGATGATGGGAGCTGGGAATCCAGTCCACTGAGGGAGACAGACAAATGGGGGCCCGAAGTGTTACGGGGTTTAAGGTTTGACGCACAGGCAGATAAGGGGGGGGGTCCAGGCTACCTGGGCAGGAGGTGTGGAGGATTGGGAAAGGCTTCCTGGGAGAGCTGATGCTGCCTCCAGCTGAGTCTTGAAAGAGGGGTAGGTTTGCATGTGATGGGGGGTTGGGGGGGCAGGGTGGGGAGGCGTGGACAGGTCCTGCTGAGGCAGCCCCAGATGCAAAGGCATAAAGATGTAAAGCATCGGGGGGGTTCAGGCACCCACACGCAGGAGGGTCTGCTGGGGTGCGGGCAAGGGGTGGGGTGCTGTACCGGAGACAAGGCTGAGTCCGTGAGCAGGTCCCGGCCTGGGGCGCCCTGTGGGCTATGCCCTCCCCCAAAAACCATCTGTTGTGCCCCCCACCTGTTCAGGCCAAACCTGATATTTACTAAATGGCTTCAAGCCCTGACCTCATCCCAGGTCCTTGGACTCTCTCCTGGTTGCGAGGAAACCAGATCTGGCCCTACTGGCTTACCCTGGCCCTTCAGGGAGCGTCAGCCCCCCCCCCGGCAGGCCCAGCCCAGCTCAGCCCAGCCCAGCCCTGCCCTGTTGGAGCCTCAGCGGCCCCTAGTGGGCTGGGCCTGTGCAGCCCCCCATGTTCTCAGAACACAAGGCTTCCCTGGCCTAGTGGGCCAGCTCTGGGGATGGGCAACCCACACCCTGCCAGGTCAGAAGAGGGGTGTCCCCTTAGGAGGGGTGTCTGTGCCGAGTCATGCTGGCAAGGTGCAGACCTAGGTTGCCCAGGGTTTGCAGAAAGGACCTGTGGGAGGTGCATGGATGTACGCGTCGTAAAGAGCAGGGCTGCTGCAGGGGGACAGGTGTACGCAGGGGGACATGGGAGGTGTAGGTGCCAGGTGTCTGGGGCCGGGTGTGGACAGGCAGTGGGGTTTGGATTCAGAGGACAGGGCTAGCAAAAATAAGCATTAAAAATGCTTAGAAACCAAGATTCACTGAGCCTCTGGGGTGCGCAATAATGTACCCTCACATATGGTCACTGTAGGCCTGGCAAGAGGTATTATTAGCTCCATTTTTACCTGAGAGGGAAACTGAGGCTCAGAGGAACTGAGCTATTAGTCCAAGGTGGCATCGCTAGCGATGGGTAACGTCTCCTTCCACGATACCACGGCCCCTCTCCCTATGGCGGGGCCCACGCCTCTCCCACTTCTCTGGGTGCTTATGGGAGAGAGGGTTCCTTCAGCAGGGTCAGGACTCCCAGGGCAGCACAGGTAGCGGAAGCAAAAGTGGCCAACTGGAGTGTGGGCCGCAGACTGCTGGCTGCAGGGATTATGTTAACGGTAACCACTGTGCGCTGAGAACCTATGAAGGCCCGCTGCTTTGCATGCATTATCTCATTTAATGCTGACTACCCTGCATCTTAGCTATGACTACTCCCAATGTGTAGATGAGGACCCTGGATCAGAAAGATTGACCAGCTCTGGGCTGGATGCCCACCACTCCTAATAAATATGTGGTCAGGGACTGTGACTTCTCTGTTGTGGCCTGAGGCATTCGGGGTCAAGAGGGTCAATCTGCAGCTGAAAAGGTATCAATGGATGGGAAGGCCCACCCACTCCACACCAGTCATCCCTGCATCCCGTAGGTGCTGTGGACACTCTGTCTCAGACTCTGGGGCTGCAGCTGGGGCTACAACAGATGTGGTCCCTGCCCTCCAGGATGCCCCAATCTAGTGGGGGGAGAGGCAAGTGGGCAGACGTGGCTGAACGGTGTCCTCAGGGCCTGGAAGCCCAGAGCAGAGGGCCCTGACCCGTAGCTGATGCTCAGCCACATCCACTGAAGGAGGCAGCCATCCTCACGACAGTGGTGAGAGGTCGGGAGCGTCAGTGCCATTTCACAGATGAGCAAACTGAAACCCGGAAAGGCAAGGTTACATGTCCAAGGTCGGCTAGCAGCGAGTGGCAAAGGCGGGAATCCGTTCTATCTGATGCCAATGTCTCATGCACACTCCCTCCCTGGGATGCTAGAAAGACCCTGGCAGTATCCCCCATCTGAGCCACCTGCTCCCACCTCCCAGGAGCAGAAGGGAGGAGCTCTCCGTGGCAGCTGGCGGAAGGCGGCCGCTGCAGGTCTGTGCGCCCTGAAGCTTGAAGCCCTGCGCGGTCAGGGAGGTGAACACAGTAGCACTGAGCCACCCTCAATCAACAAACCACCCTGCTCTTCCTACTTGGGTTCCACCGGAAGCACCGTTTCTGGCACAACCAGTGTTTGGGGAGTTGATCTGTGAGGTCTGTTGGGGGCTGGGGAGATGGGGGCCGGCGACAGGATGGGTGGGCTCGAGGGAGACCCAGAGCCTGATGCTGGGGAGTGACACTCCATCTGACGCTAGCGCCCTTCCTCTTCTGCCCCTTTCCACCCAGGGGAAAAGTCTTCCTATTCTCCTCTTCAAAGAAAAGTAATTAAATACGATCACTCCCACAGTGTGATTTAGTCAGAAAGCCCTTGGTTCCTGTCTCAACCTCGGCAGAAACTGTCTGTGGTCTCCAGCAATTTCTCTGCTGCAGTGGCTTCTGTTTTCTCATATGTAAAATGGGAGTGCCACCAACCCATTGCACGGGATCCCTGTTGGACGTGAACCCCCAGGGAGAGACTTCATTAGCTTGTTGGAACACAACGTGCCACTCTCCCCTACAACTGGGAAAGGGTGATCCTTAGCAGGAAGGAAAGTATCAGTGGGGCGTTCCAGTGTCAGTGAGGGAGACTAGGTAGGCAGGTGAGCACCTTGTAAATCACACCACACAGCATCCCCTGCTCATTTTCATGGCCAGACTAGACTGTCGGAGAGGCTGGATCTCTCAGCCCCTGCAGGGCATCAGGAAATTTCATCTCAAGGTGTCACAAACTGAGAATCTGGACAGGGCCCTTTTGCTCCCAGCTTAATGCAGGGCTGGTTCCAGCTGGATGATAGAGCAGAGTCCAGTGGCTGGAGCATCTATGGGAGGCAGGAGGACGGCAAGGACCCTGTGTAGGTTCTGGACCCAGTACCGCAGCTCCCAGCGGGCAGGCCCTCCTGGGGAATGCTGCCATCCTTCCCCACCCGCTAGTCGTTATCCTATTCTCTTAATCAAGCCTCACAGCCTGCCTGGGTAGATGTCCAGTGCTGTCCTTGGAGGAAGGCTCCGGGTCTGAGACCAGCTGTGGGCACACCAAGTGGCCTCATAGAGTGTAGTTTCTTCATATGCCAGAGCGAGGAGAATAGGAGAAAGTTACTTGGAGAGAAACTCTGACACTAGTGGTGTGCTGATAAATGTTTAACAACCAGCTCTCTGGCTGGGGGTTAGAAAGAGGGTTGATTTGCAGCCTTTGCCAGTTTCTGTGGTGTAATTACTCCCACCATGGTCAGCTTCAGGCTACCGATATGATATCAACCGGCTTGCAAAATTCCTGACAATTTACCAGTTGGCTTTCATAGGCCAGAGCAAGGGATCTCCGCCTCTCCCCCCCGCTTCTGTTCTTTAGGCCTAGAACCTTCCCCCAAAACCTCACCACCCGACACCCTCAACCCCCTGCTCCCGGGCCCTGGGACAGCTGCGGGCCTCTCCCTCTGAGCTCCAGTTCTTGAGAAATGGGTGTCTCTGGCTAGAAGAAGAAATCTATTTGAAGATAAACATTCTCCCAACCTGGAGGAAATGCAGAGTTTGCTGAACTGGCCCCCAGGAGCTAAATAAATTTGAATCATCGTCCTCCTCAGGCCAGCTCTGCTCTCTTCTCCCCCGGCCCGGCTCTCTGAGCCCCAGTAACAGCCTCTCAGCTGGGGCCGGCGCTTGGGATGCTGACAAGTGACCACTTTTTTTTTTTTTTTTACATCTTTATTGGAGTATAATTGCTTTACAATGGTGTGTTAGTTTCTGCTTTATAACAAAGTGAATCAGTTATACATATGTTCCCATGTCTCTTCCCTCTTGCGTCTCCCTCCCTCCCACCCTCCCTATCCCACCCCTCCAGGCGGTCACAAAGCACCCAGCTGATCTCCCTGTGCTATGCGGCTGCTTCCCACTAGCTATCTATTTTACGTTTGGTAGTGTATATATGTCCATGCCTCTCTCTCGCTTTGTCACAGCTTACCCTTCCCCCTCCCCATATCCTCAAGTCCCTTCTCTAGTAGGTCTGTGTCTTTATTCCCGTCTTACCCCTAGGTTCTTCATGACCTTATTTTTTTTTTCTTAGATTCCATATATATGTGTTAGCATACGGTATTTGTCTTTCTCTTTCTGACTTACTTCACTCTGTATGACAGACTTTACGCTTTCCTCTGGGCCCCAGCTGGGCTTTTGGCCACACCTTCCCCCAAAGTCCTGTCTAGAAAGAGGAGGTGAGAGGAAAAGGAGCCCCTCCCCTCAGTCCTCCCACTCCTAGAAGCTCATCTGCATAGAAACCCCTTGTGGATTCCTTCAAGGACGCGAGGAAATTCACCCTTAGTGCACTGAGCAGAGCAGGGCACACCAGCCTACCCTGTATTTTACGCTTAAACGAGCCGTGCATTGCTTTATGAAAGATGCACATGCTGGAGTTGAACTACAACCACCCCTCCATATGGGGAAAACTTTATAGAGTTTCCAAAGCACTTTTACACACCGTACGTCGTCTAATCTGAGCCCCACGCCAACCCTGGGGGTGGGCAGTGGTCATGAAAGCACCCTCACGGCGTCCGAGTCTGTCACAGTTAAAAGGGACTTCAGATGTCACCTACGCCAGCCCACCCAGCTAGAGAGCGTCCATCGCCTCCGCGGGAGTCTCTGCTTGGCCCCTGCACCAGTGAAAACTCACCACTTCCGGGAGGCAGCCCATCCCAGCCTTGGAGAGCTCAGAGGCTTGGAAACTTACTATTTGGGTTGAGCCCAAATGTGTCTCTGCATTTTACAGATGTAAGGCATCGGTTGTAGTTTGACGCTTTAGGGCATACAGAACAGAACTGACACAATCTAATCCCTCATTCAGATATTCAAAGGGGGCTCTCACGTCTTTCCATCTCCCTCCCATCCCCCAAATCTTCCTTAACATTGCAGATTCCTACAAATATTCCTCAGAATCCCTTGAGCAGCCTGGTCCACCCTCCTCTGAGTGTACTTCCCTGCACCTGTCTCAGCTTAGTAGGTGGGGCTGGAAGCTTTGTGTGAGCTTTGTGTGAGCTTTGTGCCTCTGCTGATGGGTCCTCACAGAGCATCAGTTTGGGGTTTTTGTTTGTTTGTTTGTTTGACAGACACAGTACACTGTGGACATACTGAGCCTTCTGTCAACTGAAAGGTGCTGCTAAACGATGTCTCTCCTCTTCTGCACTTATATTATCGATTTTTTTTTTTTTTTTGCCGAAGTGTTGGAAGTGTTAAATTCCAACTTATTAGACAAGAATTAATCTTATTAGACTTAGCACGTTGCCAAAATCTGTGAAGATCATTCGGATCCCGGTTTCATGTCACCCATAAGTTTGTTGAGCGTTTCTTCAGACATCCTCTAAATCACTGATAAAAATATTGAAGAAGAGAGTTGAGGAGAAAGCATGTGGCATCTCCTAGAAGCCCTCCTCCCTCTGACATCTCTCCTCTAATTGTCATCCTTTGGGTGTAGCTTCCTAAACCACACAATTGTCCACCAGACCACGTCGCTCCATGTTTTCCACGAGGATATCATGGGAGGTACCTTGCTGAGGTCATTTACACCATGTAACTGAAAATGTCTACCATTTTCCTGATCTGCCAGCTCAGTGATCGTGTTAAACCCAGAACTGGGATCCATTATAGCAGGCATTCATCCTAGTCACCCCAGTGCCTAGTACATGGTGGCGACTTGAGAAGTATTGAGAAGAACTTGATAATCAGTTGCATTGGTGAATGAAAGAAACTAGCCCAGATCAGTGTGAAGATTAGAAGTATACTTAGTTTGTCTGATTCCACCTTATTTCTGTATTTTGAAAATTAGAACAGCATTTGTTTCTACTTTCTTTCTTACAGCACCTCTTTAATACTCATGAATCCTAAAAGGACACCAGTTTGCTTACTGATGAAAAGGAAGAACTTAGGAAAGTTGAGGGATTTGCTCAAAGTCAAAAAGCTATTAACAGGAGACAGTAAGAGTCAAGCATGGTACCTTGCTGGCCTCAAGGTACCATGATGCTCTGTCTAGCACTGAGTTTGGGAAAGGTCCCCCAGCTCAGCTAACAGTGACAAGGATATTTCTTCCTAACAAAAAATGATGGGGATACAGTATATTTCTTTTATAGTCTCAATTTTATTTACCACCCATCACTCATTAATTCATTCACTTAACAAATATTTGTTGAGCATTGACTAGTGCCAGGCTGTTCTAGACCCTCGGAATACAACTGTTAACCAGCCCTCTTTGAGCTTACATTTGAGTTGGAGGTGGGAGAGAAAATAACTCAGCAAGTAGATATATAGCATCTGGTCATGATAAGGGCTATGAAATATATAGTCATAATAAGGGCTGTGAAATAAGGCAGAGTAAGGGGATAGCAGGGGCAGAGGGACTCTATTTTACTGTGAAGATGTGGCACGTGAACAGAGATCTAATGAAGAAAATGAGACAGCAAGTGTTTTGTGCTTGTATTCGTGGAAGTACAGTACTCTTTCTTCCAAAAAGCAGGGACCTAGATCATACGGTAAACTTTCCAGCTGTGAAGTATACGATTCTTTCAAGGTGTGTTCACTTGTTTATTCCCTCATTCATTTTCTAAGCAAACACTAAGCATCCAGTCTGTGTCAGTTGGGTGCCGGGGATGAAGGTGTGAACAAGGTATTAGCTCGGGAGGCAGACAAGGGCGTCAAGCCCAAGAACACAGTGGGTGAGAGCTGTCAGGCTCTGTGGGCCGGTTGGAGGAAAGCAATAGTTGAGGCATGTCACCACACGTGACATTTCAGGGATCCATTTAAGGAAAATAAAATATAAAAGCATCAAGTTCTGTTATGATGGTTACCCAAAATTTAAAAGCCATTTAGCCATTTCTTTAAATGAAATCTTATACGGAAAGTCCAATATAGAATATATTTTTAAAAGGTGCTCTGATTGGCACAAACTTGGGAACCCAGGGGCACCTTCAAAAACATGTAACATAGGAGGGGAACTACTACGCTAAATATTTGTTATGGCTAAGAACAGAAATCTGTTCATCGTCCGCTACAACCTGCTTATCTTCAAGTGCCCAGGTAAACCAAATTTGCAGAGCACTCAATTGTCAGTCAAAACCATTAAAAGTTACCTCTGGCTTGTGTTAAATGGGATAAACCTCTGCCCAGTCGAGAACTGACTCAGCTATCTTTTTCCTGCTCTCCAAAGTCATCAAATCAAACCTAGCACTGCCCAGTACAACCCAAGTGACTCATAAGCACAATTTAAAGGGTTCATCATTCTGTTTTTTTCTGCTTCTGGCCAGAGGCCACCACCTTAATTTGCATTAAGAACCATCACTTTTATTTTATTTTTTTACATCTTTATTGGAGTATAATTGCTTTACAATGTTGTATTAGTTTCTGCTGTACAACAAAGTGAACCAGCTGAATGTATACACATATCCCCATATCTCCTCCCTCTTGAGCCTCCCTCCCACCCTCCCCATCTAGGCCCCTAGCCCCTCTAGGTCGCTTTTAAAGTGAGCTCACTTCCACACCACCTGATTTTGGATGGTCCTAAATCGTTCCCCAGAATTTTCTCATTTGAGAAAACACCAGCTTTCTTCCCACTGCAGCATATGTACAAATGGACGCTCGTTATACCCTCACATTTCTCTCATACACGTTCTGTTATCCACACACACACCCCACAGGACGAGGTGGACCTCACAGTTCCAGCCGGGGAACCAGTGGTCCTGGCCCTACTAACCCACGCCTCCTCTCTGTCTCTGCAGATGACGGCGACCGCTCAGGCCCCCTCTAAGGCCCAGGCTGTCCACATCGCCGCACCCTCGGCTGCTGCCAGCACACCTGTGCCCAGTGCCCCCATCGACCCCCAGGCCCAGCTGGAGGCTGACAAGCGAGCTGTGTACAGGTAGGAGACACTTCAGCCGGGCCATGCGCAGGAGCCCCCAAGCGGCCTCAGGCCCAGCTCAGCCATGAGAGATGTGAGTGCAGGCCAGCAGGTGGGCTCATGGAAGCCAATAAATAGCCAGGGCCAGGTCCCTTCTCTCTGAAGTCACTCCAGAGAGCCCTCAGCTGGCCATGCAGGAATTGTCCAGGGAGGGAGATGAGGCCTGGGCTGTGTCTTCTAGGATGGCCTCTTCCTCAGCCCAGCTGGGGAGATGAGCCCTGAGGAGCATCAGAGCCCTCCACTCAGCAAACGGGCAGCTGCCTCAGGACTGTCCTGGCCCACATGCCCCGTCATCGCCTTCATTCCAGCACTCGCCATCCAGGACTCGGTTGTGAGCAAAGCTTTAGTACGCCTGGAAACCACCGGGAGCGCTCGTCAGAACACATGTATCTGGACTCCGTGCTCAGAAATGCTGAATCAGTAGGTCAAGCTGTAGGAGGAGGGTATGAATGTTTAACAAGCATTCCAGGCAACTCTAATGCAGCTGGTGCTTGGACCACACTGTGATTCATGGTAGCCTTTGGTTTTTAGCAATAGAGGTTGTACACGACTGTGTAGGTTCTGGCACCCTCCCCGAGATGGGCAGTTTGCTGAGAGCAGGCGGCTTGTGTCATTTTACTCTGTATCAGCCCCTTGTACCCAGGGCTGGGCCCTGAATGTAGCAGAGGGTGGGAAGGGCTCAGGGAAATTCCGGTCTGTCTTGTGTACATTGTTGGGGTGAAGATGCGGTCCTCTGAGGGCAGACCTGAGCGATGTCCCAGCAGGGATTTCGGTCATCCTTTATCCATGGGGAGCCCACATCACTAAGAAAAGATGCCCAAGTCAGCACCCGGTATTGAGGTTGGACCCTTGCTCACATTCGCTCGTGTGAGCACATGCATTCGCGTGTATCAGCAGTGGGGCCGACCCCTGGCTGAGCGTGTGCTGCAGCGGGCGCTGACTCCAGCCACACGTGGACTGGCCCACCCAGCCCCGCCCATGACAGTGGCTTTATGGCAATGGTGATAATTATTGCCGTTATGATCATTATCACTGGCATTATTTTTAGTTACTCAGATGAGCTGAATGCCTCTAATGCCAACAGTTGGGAGTCCAAAGCAGTGGGCCCTGATCTCTAGATCCTGACACAAGGTCCTTCCCAGGCCTGGATAACACAGCTCCCGGGCCCCAGCCTGCCCGGCGCACAGGCCAGGCCCAGCTCCTGCGGGTAGAGACCTCTGCCTTGGGCCCCAAAGAATGCCAGGATCTGGTCACAGGACCTGTCAGAGACCCTGAGGAGGACCCCAGCTCCCCTGCCCCCAGCATGGGACCTACACTCCTGTCCTCCCTTCACACTTGCCTTGAACCCTTGCTATTACTACGTGGAGGCGTTGTGCTGGGCTCCAGCGGAAAGAGGTAAATCATAAAGGTTATGCATGGGCTGTTCCCTGCCTCTCCAGGAACGGAGACATAATGCAAACAAGAAACCAGCATAGAGTGGTCAGGGCTTTGACAGAGAAGGCTTCATGGGGGAAGCAGTAGAGTCTGATCTTCAAGGCTGAGTAAGAGAGCTCAGCAGGAGGAGAAATGGGGGGTCAGGAACTTCCGGCAGAGGAGAGCCTGGTGTGTTCCCAGGACGGTCAGTGGCCAGAGCAGCTGGGCACGGGAAGATGAGGCTGCACAGGGCCTGTAGCCTCACCTTGTGCCTGGTGGCAGAACAGAAACAGGGAGCGAGAGTGGCCTGGCCTCTGAAAACTGCCCCGTGGTCTGATGACTTTGGGTACAGTCATCACACCCCCTTTAAATCCCTGCTGCTCCAAGTGTGGTCCGTGGGCCAGAAGCATCGCGTCACCTGGGAGCTCATTGGAGACGCAGAATCTCAGGCCCCACTCGACCTGAGGATTCCTGATCTGCACTTTGACAAGATCCCAGGTGATTCATATTCGCACTGGAGACGGATCCCTGACACCTTCTCGGACCCCCAGGGGCAGGGACCTGTAGTGAGCACAGATCTTAGTCTAGAAAGACCCCAAATTAGTGGCCTAACATAAAGTTTCTGGAAACCTAGGCTTGAGCCCTACCTCCTCCTTGTACTCGTCTCTCTGAGCGTTGGTTTCAGGACAGAACCTAATCAGTGGTTCGGCAAGAATTACGAGACAGCCCATGCCAGCACCTGGCTCCATGTCTGGCACAAAGCAGACGGTTCCCTTGTTCCTGCCAATGGGCTCCACGTGCTCCATAGCCCTTCCCAAGATCCCAGGCTCAGACCCCACCCAGGCCCAGCCAGGAGGTGGGCCGCGTCCCCAAGGGAGCTGTCCACCATGATGTCACCTGAAGTACAAAGGCCCAGATCTTCCCTCAACTAACATGCCTCACCTCCACATCTGAGATTCACCCTCTCCCATGGGGCTGTCACCTCACAGCCCATGGCATTTGAGCAAATTATCTCTGCAGCTGTCTGACCATGAAGAAGAAATCCCAGGCTGGATACCACCAATAGTCCAGCCAAACAAGGCTGCCCGGCACCTCAGGACGACGGAGCAGAGGGACATCAGCACCCTTGCCCAGTTCTTTCTTCTGCAGCCCTGCTTGTCCCAGGGCCCCCAGGGTGTCTCCCATGACCACCCCTCTCCCATTAGTGCCAGCCGCCCTCTCCACCGCCCTTGCGGGCTGAGGGGAGACACTCCACCTCCCATAGGGTCGGGTAATTCTAATTAGATCTGCCCGCCTGGGGCGGCCTGGCTGCTCAAAGCACCTCAGGGAGTCAGCATTTCATGTCCATAAATGTAAGCATCCCCTCTCCACGGAGATTAGTGCCCCGCGCCGACTTTTGGGTGTCCCCGCCGAGGCCCCTCCCTGAACTACTTCGAAGAACGAAGGTGGGGGAGGCCCCTCCCTGGCCAGGCCCGCAGGGCGGCATCGGGCAGTGCGACAAGCGGGAAGGAGCCTCCTGGTGCCCTGAGGTTTTATTTGTGTAGGAGGATGTGTTGATGAAATGTATTGGTTCCTTCTGATGTGGCAACTCTGCGTGTGGGGTGGGGGGAGGGGGAAGGGAGGCAGAGTCTGTCTTGAATTGGATCATACCAGAGCATCATCTGGGCTGATCAGCAAGGCGGCCGGGAGCTCCCGCTCAGATTAATGATTGCAGTCTAATCCGAGCAGACCCCATGATTGGATGCACATCGCGGGTAATTGTGTTTGTGGCCCAGGAGCAATGCTGAGGGGGGTCTGCTGAGGGGAGGCCCCATGGAGCGGGGACCGCAGGCTTGGACCCAGCTCAGATCTCTCCTTCCCCAGGTGCACCTCACCCCTGGGGTTTTCCCCCCAAGAAGTTAAAATTTAGCTTGGACCACACCTCCCCACCTCTCCACCGGTGGGCTGTGGGCTGTGGGCTGTGGGCTGGACGGTGTTAGGTGGCGGGGAGCTTGGAGGTTAGGTTGCCAGCAGCACAGAGACGGGGCCAAGAGGGTGAGGTTGATCCAGCTTTCACTATCCCTCCTCCCCTCCAGTCTCTGCCGTTCCCCTTTGAAGTGAGTGGGTTCCCATGGAAACCGTGATGTCCTGGGGAGCAGAACAGTGGCAGGAGCTGGGCCTGGCCAGGTGCAGTGGGGGAGGAGGGGGCTCTGCTGAGACGGCTCTGCGCATGATGGGTTCCGCCCCTGAGGCTGAAATACTGTCTGGGGACCCAGGAAATGGCCCGCCGGGCGCTGCAGAAGTTACCTGTTAGTGACGGGAAGTGCTGGCCTGGAGGCAGGAACAGCGAGAGAAGGGTGGGGACAGCTGTGCTTTGCTTCTCCAGGAAAAATGCCAGAGAATTGAGCTGCGAATCAGGTGCGGAGGGTGAGGTGACTGCAGGACCCTGTGTCTCTCCTTTGTGGCGTTAACTCACAATTGAACCGATTGTGTTAATATTAGTTCTGTTTCCACCACTAGATCGTTACCTCCATGAAGTCAGGGTCTACGCGTTTTCATTGATTGATCCCCAGCGCCTTACACAATACCTTAGACCCAGCAGCTTGGATGAGCACGTATTAAATCAGGGCCTGTTGAGTGGATTCCTTAAGTAGGCGAGGCAGGACCCGTCCATATTCCATGGTTCCAGGCTGGCGTGCTGGCTAACTGGCTCTGGGGGGAGCGGGGAAGGGAGAGCCCTCACATAGCACCTGTCGATTTCCGTGGTGTAACTGCATCCACCGTGGCCCGTTTCAAGCTACCAGTGTGCTGCTGAACAGAGGTGGGAAGAGATGCACACAGTTGGCTCTCTCCAGCCTCAAGCACAAACCCCTGCAGGTAGCCGAGTTACAGGTGCCCAGTTTTACCAGCACCTTTACAGCCGACTTTGTGGAATGCTTTAACTCATACCATTAGCCACAATCCTACACTCCTTGGCCCTCACTGACCTGTCTGGCCCACTCCCAGGTTCTAAATTTGAAATGTTCCCACTTAACGAATTAATGCTTAGAGGCTGGCCCAGAATAAGCGCTATGTAAGTGTTTGCAATTGTAATCTTCCTAGATTCTACCCAGCGCCGTCCAACTCTTAACATCTGCTTGAGCAAAGCCCTGATGCTCCACGTTCTCCAGGTAGATTCCAAGGCTTTCCTGTTTCATCCGTTAATGAGTTCCTTCCCAGCAGCTCCAGAAAGCCCACATCAAACCAGTCTTTAGTTTCTCAGCTGTCAGAGTCTCGGCCTTTCCGTGTAGTGTTTGTAGTTCTTCCTGTCGGTCTCATCTCTCTGTAAACCACACTCAGAGCTTCTGCCCATGTGGCACCCAGCCCTAGAGAGTTCAAGCTGAAGTCCACTTCTAGTTCAACGAAAGCAGTACACGTTGCTAAGGCCTTGTTTATAATACACTTGCCCCTGTTGCATTCAGACTGGATCCCTCTAGAATCCACGCTTGTTTAGGGAAAGATCAGAACGGGGCAGTGGGCAATGTTCAGATCGCTCCCTTGAGACTATCCCTCTAAAGGTCACTGAAGTTCGGGCTCGGTCCTAATGGTCCAATAGCTAGAGGGACAAAGGCCATAGAGCAGCCGTACTGAGCTGTGGGACAAGGTCTAAAAATAGATGTGGTGATAACCAGCTTGGTTGCCTTGGGAAAGTTAGTCCCTCTGAATCTGTTTTCTCAACTGTAAAAAAGGAAATAGTCATAGCTAGACTAAAATGAGATGATATATGATAATATCGAGCACACAGATCAGTGTTTGCTGCCTGCAGTGGGATGGGATGGGGGTGTTTGAAACAAAGGGGCCAGCATGGTCCCCGTGGCCTTTTCCGCATGTGAGGCGTCTGGTGCATTCAGGGAGGTGAAGTTCAGGCTGCAGAACAGGGCCTGTGGACCTCGATCGCCTGGGTTTCCATCCTGGCTCCGCCACTGGGCAGTAAACCTTTCTGGGCCTCTGTTTCCTCATCTGTAAAATAGGACCGAAAATAGTGCCATCTCTTCATTAGGTTGGTCATGAGGATTAAATGAGATAATACCATGAAGTGCTGGATAAAGAATCTGGCATGTGGAGAGTACTCTGCAGCCGTTAGCTGCTGTGAGATGTTTGGGGGAATGGAAACAGGGGTTGGTCGGGCTAGAAGGTAAATGCTGAGGGGCGATCCAGCAAGAGGCAAGACAGGAAAGGGCTCCCAGCTGAGTGGTCCTGCACTGCGGTTCAATTAAACATTTGCTGAGCTCTGCTACGCGGAAGCATCGTGTCAAGTTCCAAGAGGGGTTCTGAATTAAAAAGAATCAGTCCAGGGAGTGGCAAGAAGATAGACATAGGAAGTAGCTATAGTATAAAATTGGCACATCTTATGGGCTCAAAAAACTCTATGTGGAATTGACAGCAAGGCCTCTGGCCCACAGCGCAGTGTAGGAGAGTAGCACTGCTTTTCCCAAGGGAGGTGAAGCCCAAGGGAAATGATAGCCAAGCGGCCTCTCCTGGGGCCGGGCTGGTGAATGGGGAGGCGGGAGCCCCCTGGGCTTGGGGCTGGGCAGAGGGGCTGGCTGCTGTGTGACTGTCCTCTTTAGCAGCTGCCTGGCCAGAACCCTGGGAACTGGCACTTCCTAATGAATTTTCTTTGAGGGAACTCTTCCACCTTGTGACCAAGGGGTGTTCTGTCTCCAGGGAGCTGACCCAGGGACTTAACCCTGTGCTTTCCCTGGCATAGAGCTTGGTCATTCCTGGGACGTGCTGGGTGAGGTGGCCTGAGAATGGTGTGGGAGAAGTTTAGACATTCCAAGCAGAAGAGTCAGGACCAGATGCTTCTGGACTAGGTGCTGGGAGCAGATGTTCCAGGCTGCATTCTGAGCTGGGTTTTATGGGCTGGGGCTCCAGCAGACACTCCTTGCGTTTGGAAGCAGTTGGATTCACTGACATCTGAGCAAACATAACTGTAGCTGTTGACTACAGTCAGGGGAGTGATCCTGCTGGAGCCGTAATCTGAAAGTCAACCCGTGCTCAATTCTCCCCCGGCACCAGGCAAAGCCTGTTCCCTGCCCTTCCTGCCGGCATCTCGAAGGCCCCCGCCCCGGACCCAGCCTCTGCACATGCCGCTGGCAGGCCCAGAGGCTGCGGCTGCCTGGCCCAGAGAGCCGGTGTGTTCAGAGGCAGCGGGTCCTGATGCTTCCACAGCTCACCACCTGGCCGAGGCAGAGCTGAGAAGTCCAGGTACCCCGCCAAGACAAGGCACATGGATAAGAGATCCAGGAGCCTGGAATCCCAATGACACTTATCCTCACAAGGTTATGTTAGGATTAAAGGAGATAACCAGTGCTAACAGCTGACGATGCTTGGCACAGACAAGCCTTACAGTGAATGGTGGCCACCGTTGTGAGGAGTTACTGTGACAAGTACTAGACTGGATCGGTCCCCCTTACTAGAGGGAAGACACCAGCCATTGGGCTACCCGCTGGTGCGAATTGAGTGTGTGGGGGGCACGTCAGGTGGGAGGGTCGGGGAGCCAGCAAGCTGGGCCTTTGAGGGCTCACATGGCCCATGGCTTCTCACCAGGGCTGGACTAAGCCAGTCTAGCCCTTCTAAGCCCCACTCTCTGATTTTCCCAAGCACTGGGCCATTTTGTGGTCAAGTGGAAAGAACATAAGACTAAGACTTCAGCCTAAGCTCTGATTCTACCACTGAGCAACTCATGTAACCTCTTTAGATAAACTTTCCCACAGGGTAGGCATAAGATGAGAAAATGAAAGATCTATAAAAACGTCAAAGCCTTCTCCAACACACAGAAGTATTATTATGAGAGAAAGTTCTTTTGGAAACCTGTTTGGTGAGGTAGAGACTGTCTTGTGCTGCATGGGTCCTGATGCTCAAAGGGTAAACGTGGCAGCTCAGTTCTGTGACCCCAGGACGCATAGGGCTCAAGGCCAGTAGAGGAAAAAAGGGGGAGGAGGATGAAGTGACTCTAATAATGGTTCAAAAACAGTACCTGGGAAAGGGGGAAGAACACAAAATTTGGAGTTTGGATACCCAGATTTAAATCTCAACTCAGTCACTTATTAGCCTGATGTAATTATTTAACCACATGGCCCCTCAGTTTGCTAATCAGTAAAATGGGAATAATAAAGATATTGGGTGTTTCAATGCAATAAGCACATGAAATGTAAGTTACGAAGTGCCACCAAATGTGTGTGGGTGTGTCACTGTCATTTTGCCATGACAAAATGGACGGAGCTCCGCTTCCCACACCAGACCTTCCCCCAGTGCTTTCTTGTTGGGGACTGGCTGGCTCTCTGGTGACTTGGATAGAAACTGCCTCTCACTAGCTACCTAACTGCAGGGAAGATACTTCTATTTTCTCTTCCTGAGTTACCTCCCCTTAAAATGAAGAGGCTGGTCATGAAAAAGACAGGAGATAAGTGATAGTAAAGATGTGGAGAAGAGGGAACTCTTGTGCACTGCTGTTGGGATTGTATATTGGTGCGGCCACTCTAGAATACAGTATGGAGGATCCTTAAAAAATTAAACATAGAACTATTTATGATCCAGCAGTCCCACTTTGGGGATCCCAAGGAAATGAAAACACTAACTCGAAAAGACATCTGCACCCCCATGTTCATAGCAGAATTATTTACAATAGCCAAGGCACAGAAACAACCTAAATGTCCACTGATGGATGGATGGATAAAGAAGTTGTGGTGTATATACACAGTGGGATATTATTCAGACATGAAATAAAACACAAGGAAATCCTGCCGTTTATGACAACATGGAGGGACCTTGAAAGCATTATGCTAAGTAAAATACATCATAGAGGAAGGCAACTTCTGTAGGATCTCACTTATATGTGGGATCTAAAAAAAACTTAGAGCAAAAGAGATTGGATTTGTGGTTATCAGAGGTGAAGGGTAGAAGGAGGGGGTAATGGAGGAGGGTGGTCAAAAGGTACAGACTTCCAGTGATAAAAGAAATAAGTACTAGGGATGTAATGTACAACATGACGACTACAGCTAACGCTGCTCTATCATATATAGGTAAGTTAAGAGAGTAAACACTAAGAGTGCTCATCACAAGGAGAAAAATTTTCTTTTCCTTTCTCTCTTTTATCTGAGAAGATGGATGTTAGCTGAACCTACCGTGGTAATCATTTCAGGGTGTATGTAAATCAATCCATCATGCTACGTGCCTTAAACTTATACAGTGATGCAGGCCAATTATTTCTTAGTAAAACTGGGGAGAAAATGAAGGGGCTGGAGAGGAGATCCTACCAGGTCTCAAGTTTTAGGTTCTTTGTATTCTCGCCCTTGTAGACCAGCCTTAACAACCAGTTTGTTGAGATTTCACATTTATTCCTTTTTTTTAATGTGCCAGGAGGGAAGGGTGTGAGTGTGTGTGTGTGTGTGTGTGTGTGTGTGTGTGTGTGTGTGAAGGGATGGGGACAAAGCAGACTGTGGCCTCCCCTGAGCCCCACACTCCCCAGGGATGGACCTGTCCACCCACCTGGGGGAGGAGAGCTGGTTGGAGCCCAGGAACCCAGCAGATGCAATTCCAATTTAGCAACAAGAAGAAGTCCTCTCCAAGGCAACCCAGGCGAACATACCGCCCACTGGGCAGGACTAAAAATACACCCGCATGGTTTCAACGTCACACCTGAAGTAAAAATACATCCAACCAGGAGCTGCTGGCTTGGTCTCCCCCACCCCACTCTGCTCTCTCCATCTGGTGCCTTTGAGGGGAGGAGAGGAGGGCTGGCCGAGCGCTTCCTTCACACTTACTCGTCTGCCCCTGAGACCCTGCCAGCCCTCACCCCACACACCCAGCAGAGCCCAGAGGAGACTGGGGCCCTTTGTAGTAACTGTGGCTGGAAGCTGCCAGATGGCTGTAGCTGACCTTGGTACCACAGGGGAGTGGATTCCGGGCCCGAAAGAACTTTAGGCTTGTGTCTCAGAATCTCCGCTTGCTGTCAGTGCTCGCTTCGTTCATTCATTTGTCCCCATTCACTGATCCTCCGAATATTTATTGATCCTCTGCTCTGTGCCAGGCACTGTGCTGGGAATTCAGAGCTAAGACGAGTTCGTGGACCAGAGAAGCTCCCCATGTAGTGAGGAAGACAGATCTGTGCACAGACAACTGTAGTCAATAGAATTTAATCATTGTCCTGTGGGAAATAAAAATAAATTCTTACTGGCAGTGTTTTTTGGTTTCAAAAATGGGGTTCCGAGGTCCAGTAAGTTGTCCTTTGCCTCTCCTCCTCCTCTTTCTGTGCCTCTATTTGAGTTGGCATGTGGGCTTGTTTCCCTGCCAAATGAGTCAGTAGAGATGGGATTATACATTTATTGGAGTGGATAGCGTCGATGTTGACCTGAATAAAAAAAGGTGCCCCCGTGCCATTCCAGGGAACTGGAACAAGCGTTAATTGACAGCTTACTGAGTGCCAGACACTCTACTTGTTCCTTCATGTAATTCTTAACAATAACCTCTGTGGTAGGTGGCGTTATCCCTATTTTATAAAAGAGGAAACTGAGGCTCAGAGAAATTCAGTAACTTGCCCCAGAGTCACACAATTAATTATCTGTCTCCAAAGTCTATCCTTGAGGGGGTGATGAAGGTGCAAGGGGCCCGGGGCCACCTGCTGTCTGTTCAACTACCGTGTTCCCCACTGAGTCTATCCAGGAGAAACGCTGACAAGAAAGCTGAGACCACGCTGTGAAGCACCGTGGTGTGCTCTGATGGTGCTGACTCTGTTTTGTCAGCATCAAGGAGAGATTGCACTGTAGTTCTCAGAACGACTGCTTGGAATGGGCCTTCTGGCCATGAAAAGATGCCCAGGAAAGGGGCAGGAGTCGTCCTGAAAGGTGCCTCCAGGGTATTGTCTCTGATTCTGTGATCTCAGTGACCTGACCTGGGGCACTAGAAATAAAGGGTTACAATGCCAGCCCCCGGGTAGGGTTTCCAGGGTGGTGGGCCTTTGACAACTTGAGACCTCCGCTGTGTGTGTCCGTGGAGACCAGGTTGGGTCGCTGCTTGCCCCCCTTTACCCCCACCTCACTGGCCAGTGGCTAATGTCCTCTGCACAGGTCTGACCCTGACCAGGCTCTGGTCCCACTGCCTCATCACCAAAAACCTCCATCCAGAAATGTTCCTTTCCTATTATACATTCCCTCCTCTGGACCGTCCACTCTCATCCCAGCTAGGAAGGGCCAAAGGCTCTGACACCCCACCCTGTCCCCATCGGAGGAAGCAGCCAAGCCTCAGGGGGTGGTGAGTGCTGACACTGGGCTGTGAAGGGAGGTACAGGACAGGCCTGGGGGCTCCAAGGTCAGTCACAGGGAGAGGCAGTGGACAGCCAGGCAGGCTGCCACACACTTGGCTGGACCCATAATTGAGGTCTGCAGTTCTGGCCAAGGTCACAAAGGGAGGGATGGCTGAGAGGCTCAGAAGTGACAGAGTGGCATGACTGTGAATCACAAGGTTTATCACCCAGAAAGGGAGCTCAACACTAATGTCCCCCCATGTGTGTGACTGTCATCGCCATCCCGCAACCGCAGTCTGTGGGGCTCTGTTTCTCTCTTCATATCTGTTCCCTGTTTCTTGTGTTCTTTGCGTTATAGCCTCTCTGAAGCGCTATTTAAAAAAATTTTTTTTTAATTGAAGTATAGTTGCTTTACAATGTTGTGTTAGTTTCAGGTGTACAGCAAAGTGATTAAGTTTTATATATATAAGTTTATATATATATATATATATATATATATAAGTTTTATATATTCTGTTTCAGATTCTTTTCCTTATAGGTTATTACAAAATATTGAGTATAGTCCCCTGTGCTGTACTGTAGGTCCTTGTTTGTTATCTGTTGAAGCTCTATATTTTGGCATCCTTTCTTTTTCCTATCTCTGCTTCTCTGTTTATGGCCCTATGAGCAGAAAGAAATGTTAAAAAAAAAACGTTTTTCTTAACCCAGGTTGTCCAAGGAGGAACGGAGGGAAGCAGAACAAAGTCCACTTGTCTTCTTTTGAGTCCTTTTAGCAAAAGGAAATGAGCTTCAGCCTTATAGGGGAGCTTGCAGTTAGATACGAGTATAAAAATTACCAAGGAAGTTATGGTCTCCATCCCAAGAGGTCTTCGAAAATGTTAGGGAAACCTATTGGGCCATCTGCAGTGAGAACATCTGTCTTGAAAGAGGGAGGAGTAAAATGGAAGGCGCTGAAGCTTTCCTGCCTGAGGATGCTCTCAGAAGCCTCACTAGAAATATGTGTGTGGGTGGGGGGATGAGGGGGGGCCCGGATCGCTTTGCCCTCAAGAAAATCTGGGGCTTCAGCGAGGGGTCTCAGCCTCGCTGCTGCTGGAGAGAGGGTGACATTCAACTCTGCAAAGGGCTTCAGCCAAAATTCTGCCCTGTTTAGGCCCAGGCCCTTTGAGGTGCTCCCAGAGGCAGCCCTACGCACCCTGGCCCCAGACTGGGCATTTTAGGCCCGCGAATTTGGGTGATGCAGAAAACAACGAAGGCAGAAATGTCAGAAGTAATTAAACCAAACGATAGCTTAAACCCCTGTAGAAATCAACACATCCGGTTTAACCACCTTAAGCTAGCACAAGACTGCAGTTCTGCGGAGAGCGGTTCTTTATTTCTCTGGATCGTTAACAGGAGCTGTTAATAGGAGCTGTATATCTTGAGTTTGTGGAGAGGGGTTCTTTCTTTATTTCTCTGGATCGTTAACAGGAGCTGTCTATCTTGAGTTTGTGGAGAGGGGTTCTTTATTTCTCTGGATCGTTAACAGGAGCTGTATATCTTGAGTTTGCTTTTGGTTCAGACGCTCCTGGGGAGAGGTGAAGAGGGTGGGCCTGGGGGTGGGGACTCCGAAAAGAAAACAAGATATAATAAAATCTTATTTGAGGTCCTCTCTCGCCCCCCGCTCCTGGCACTGTCCGCACTCGGGGCAGCCTGCCCTCCCAGCACCCAGGCAGAGGCACAGCGCTGAATGTGATAAATGAGGCCATTAGAGAAATTCATTTCTCTTTATTAGTCTGTGTCAGATCCTTTCTATTAGTGGCTGGAAACGACCTCTCTTCTGCAGTAAAATGTCATGCCAGTTCACTCCTTTTATTTGTTCTGCACCAACGAGGCTCAAACTCTCCCTGAATTAGTGCAGTGAGATTTATTTTCTCCAAATTTTGAACGGCTTAAGAGAGATTGGCGGGGGGGTGGCAGGGGGGTCGGTGGTGGGATGAACTGGGAGATTGGGATTGACATATATACCCTAAGATGTATAAAATAGGTAACTAATAACCTGCTGTATAAAAAAATAAATAAAATAAAATTCAAAAAAATAAAAATTAAAAAAAAGAGAGAGATTGGGCTGGAGGGGGCGGCCAGGTGGGAGGCGACACAGGGAAAAGCGTGGAGAAAGGTCAGGGAGGGAGAAGGCGAGCTCTTCTGGAGGTCAGACGTCCTCGGCTCTCTGGAAATAAAGGCTAATGGCCATCTTTCACATCTCGTTCATCATCGTCCAGGCACTGGGGACCGAGTTTGCACGTTTCTGCTTCCAGCCTCTGAAGGGTACTGATCCACGGTGGGAGAGATCTGGACAGCGGGAAGAGGAACTCCTTAAAACCCATTTTCTAGTTGGACAGACTGAAGCTCAGGGAAGGTCAAGAATGACAGGACCGGTATCCCACGCATGACCAGGAAATCCCCCTTCCGATCCCCTGCCTGGCTCAGACAAGGGCATTCATGTCCCTGGAGGGTAAAGTGCCCAGCCCTCCTGGTCACTGCCCTAGTTACCCCACCCCACCCGCGGCCCGCAGTGGAGGCTGCTGGAAAGGACTCCTTGAAGGTGGCTTCCAGCCTCTTCCCCAGTCTTATGGGGTGATGTTGGAGGATAGCTTAAAATATAGGTCAACGCTTAGGCAGGTGTAGGATGGGCAACTGGGGAAGGGGCTGGGAACTGGGCCGGGAACAGCCTTAAAGAAGGCCATAGCATCACTGCAGCCACAGAACCCAGCTGAGTCACTGGGAGACTGATCCTGTTTCTCAGGGGTGGTACAGAGCATCTCAGCAGTCCCCACACTTGAGGTAGCAGGTAGCAGTCAGGGTGATCGAGAGATGCAGGTGGATAGAGCACGGGAGCCACAGGCAGCCCTACCAACCCTGGCTGTGGTTCATATGAAAAGCTGTGGGTGAGCACAGATGTCATCCGAACTCCTGGGCTCAGGGATCCAGGGATCAGGGCGGGTGGAATCAGAGGCAGGAGGCTGGGGAGGGTGGGGTATGAAGGGAGGATTGGGGAACTGTTAGTGCAGCTCAGGCAGGGAGGGGCTGGGGAGAGGGGCCATGGCAGCAACCAGGAGGCCTGTTCTGTGCTCCACGGGTCCTTGCTTAACTTGGGGGAGGGGATGGAAAGCACATTTTCTTCTACTGAGAGATGGCAGAAGCCATAGAAAACACCCCCAGATATGCCCTCGTCTCTCTCTCTCTCTCTCTCTCTCACACACACACACACACACACACACACACACACACACATACATACATACATACATACATACATACATACATACATGGGAGATCTGACACCTGCAGGGGAGAGGTTTATAAAATGGACCAATGCTAGAGCTCTGCCTGGAAGGTACACGCTGTCCCCCAGTGGAGGGGACAGTGCCTCCACCCCAGTCCCCAAAAGCCCAGCTCTGTGTGAGACCTCGGATCTAACTGCTGCTCACCTCTTCGACCTCATCTCCCTCCGTTCGCCTACCTTGCTCCAGCCACAAGCGCCTGGATTTTGTTCCAGAAACATGCCAAGCTCATTTCTCTCTGAAGTGCTTTGCGTTTTCCCCTGCTTGGCAAGCCCCTCCCTCTGACCTTTGCCTGACTGCCTCCTCGTCCTTCCAGGCTTAACTCAAATGTCACCTCCTCAGAGAGGCCCTCCCTGATCACTCTTCTCCCTGCAGAGGCCAGGACAGTGGCAGATGAGCTCACCCTCTCCCCCCAGCCCAACTCCTGGGCTGGTAGCTGGGAGATGCAGTCACCGGCAGCTCCCTCCTCCCCGCCCCACATGCCACGCACGCTGTGTACACAAAACACATGATGCTCGCACACGCATTGCATACAGATAGCACGTAGCCCTGCACACACACTGCATACAATAGAGGGCATAGGCACCCTGTATTCACAGCACACAAACTCTGCACCCCAGCTCCATACACGCAACCCATATGTACATAGTACAGCAGAGACGCAACACCGTGTGTGCACACACAATAAAAACACCTAGGACAGCCCACTTACACAACGCTCACACTTGCTCTCGTTGACAGCCCACATTCAACCCAGGTGCACACACGTGCACCGGCACACCCACACACCGTCAGCAGCTGCCCACCCTGCCTCCAGCCGGCGAGGAAGGAACGTGCAGTGACCGCGGCCGCCGTGGGGATGGGGCAGGGGCTGCGCCCCCCACCACCTGGCGCGACGCTGCGGGTTATTAGTTCCTGGTAATTTAGTGCCCTTGTACGGAGTCGATTTGTGCCTTTCACTCCTAATTGATCTAGTGGCTGTTTAAATGGCAGCGGGCATCTGTTGAGATAGGAAGGTTCATAAGGCGCAATAATTCATAACACCGTCTGGAATTTGCCTTTCATGTCCCTCAGCTAAACCACTGCAGGTCTCTGCTTAAATCCCAGCCATGAAGGCTTCCTTTGGTATTCCACTCAGGGCCAGGAGAATCTTGCATTAAACTGGGATCAGGTTAGATTAGACCATAATATGCTGTGGTATTAGTGGCTGCAAATGAAGACTTATACTGGAGTTTAACCCCTTCACCTGGTTTTCTCTTTGTCTTCAGCGGATGGCTGAGCGAACCCATTGTTTTTCCACCAGCTTCCTGAGGGGGCCGAGTAGCTCTTCTAGCAATTTGGGGCTGCAGATGGGCTACCCTCAGATATTGACCCTTTTTTCCTCCAGACTGTGACCCAGCCTGCAGCCTTGGAGCCCAGCTATTTACACATCAGCTCCCAAAACAAGGGTCAGGGAGATAGTGTCTAGAGACAGCTTTGCCAAGCCACGCAGCTCATCTGTGGCAGGAATTCATCTCCCCTCAGCCCCCGCTGCCCCCGAGCTTGAGTAGAATGACCAGTAGGTGTAGGTTTGAGTGTGGATGGGTCTCAGCACCTTCTGCCTTTCTGCCCAGGATTATTGGAATCCCAGGATGGGACAGGCTCACAGGGGTCCCCCATCGGCCTACAAACACTATGCAGGCTGAATGTTCAGTCCTTCTCGGCATGTTTAATCATAGCGTGCTGGAGGGAAGAAGCATGATCTGTTTTCATTTTCAGGACTTGCTGTGCTTTCCAATATGGTAGCCACTAGCCACATGTTGCTATCTAAATTAAAATTAGACAAAATAAAAAATTCAGTGTCCTAGACACAAGAGCCATATTTTATTTATTTTTAATAGATCTTTATTGCAGTGTAATTGCTTCACAATAGTGTCTCGGTTTCTGTTGTACAACAAAGTCAATCAGCCATATGCATACATATGTCCCCATATCCCCTCCCTCTTCAGCCTCCCTCCCACCCTCCCTATCCCACCCCTCTAGGTGGTCACAAAGCACCGAGCTGATCTCCCTGTGCTATGCGGCTGCTTCCCACTAGCTATCTATTTTACGTTTGGTAGTGTATATATGTCCATGCCTCTCTCTCGCTTTGTCACAGCTTACCCTTACCCCTCCCCATATCCTCAAGTCCAATCTCTAGTAGGTCTGTGTCTTTATTCCCATCTTACCCCTAGGTTCTTCATGACCTTTTTTTTTTTTTCTTAGATTCCATATATATGTGTTAGCATACGGTATTTGTCTTTCTCTTTCTGACTTACTTCCCTCTGTATGACAGACTCTAGGTCCATCCACCATGGACGTTGCTTAAAAAACTAAAAATAGAATTACCATATGACCCGGCAATCCCACTACTGGGCATATACACTGAGAAAACCATAATTCAAAAACAGCCATATTTTAAATGTCCATTGGAGTCATGAAGTTAGTGGCTACTGTATTGGACAGCAGAGATTGTAGAATGTCTTCATCACCCCAAGAAGTTCTGTTGGGCAGTGCTGGCTACAACATCCCCATTGGCAGAAGCCTGGGGACCAGACCCAACATACGTACTTTCTCCTCTCCCAGCTCGCAGAGCTTACTCAAAAAGAAAGGAGCTAGATGTTGTGGTTCCAGGGCACTGAGGTGAGCAACCAGAGAGGGATGTACTGTTGCTTTTTGGGAACCATGGTGGGAGGGAATGGGGCTCCAGAGTCCAGTGTCAATACCCATGTACACATGTGCACGTGCCGGGTGTGAAGACATAGTTGTTCACTCATGCTGCAGAGAAATGAGAACGAGATGCACTTGTATATGCAAATGCGGTCACACACCTAACATGTATGTATTCAACAAAGATTTATTAGTATCCACATGCCGCTGCTAGACTCTGGGCAGACAGTGAGGAATGAGGTGGGCTTGCTTCTTGCCCTCACGTAGCTGAGAGTCTAGTGCGGAAGACAGGTGGTAAAGCAAACAATCCAGGGAGCCGTTGGCACAGGTTGAGGGAAGGGGCAGTCAGGGAACCTTCCCAGAGTGGGTGATGTCGAAGCCAAGACCCATAGAGTCGCCAGGTAAGCACTTCAGCTTACACCCATCCATCACAGAACCGTCACACACATGCGCACACTCACACTCACGTATTCATCATTCACTGGTTCATTGTCAGTCACCGAATATTTATTAAGTGCCTGCTATCAGCGCCAGGGCAAGGTCCTAAGGATACAGTGATCATTGAGACAGAGACAGCCTTGGAGGAAAACACTGGACAAATAATGATGCAAAGAATTATTTAATTACAGCTGTGCTAAGTGTGTGATGATAGAAACGTGTAGGGAAGTGTTACACGTGTGACTGGGTTGTCTGACCTAAACTGAGTCGGCCAACAGATGCAGGACAGGTGGAGACTTCTGCCCTCCACGTGTGATGAGTACTCAGGTCCACACCCCGCCACGTACACTTGCAAACACACGGGTGCTACCCTCGGCTGGCTCCACGCAGCCACGGGAGGGTGTGTGACCAACCACGCATGTTCACATCCAGCACTTTTCTGGACATTTCCCATATTTCCTTCCCAGATTGACATTGAGCCAGAAATGGACACCTACTTCTGGGAAGGGTTATACCCAGCATCCCTCATCAAATATCTGTGCAGTTTCTCTGGACAAAGAGAAAAGTTAGGCCCCTGGTGGGGAGGGACAGAAGCCTCTGAGGCCCTAGGAATCAGGAGACTGAATTCTCTGTGCCAGGGCGTGAAATGCTGCCGTCTAGGCTGACCATGGGGACTGGGGCCTTTCTCAGGGAGTGGGACCCTGGGAGAAGAAGTGATGGCAATGTGGGAAGGGACCCTGGTGGCTTCTGAGCCCCGACGGCAGCAAGTCTCTGAGTACGCATGTGTGAGCTCTTGATGTCCCCGCAGGCACCCTCTTTTCCCGCTCCTGACGCTGCTGTTTGAGAAATGTGAACAGGCCACGCAGGGCTCGGAGTGCATCACCTCCGCCAGCTTTGACGTGGACATCGAGAACTTTGTCCACCAGCAAGAGCAAGAGCACAAACCCTTCTTCAGCGACGACCCAGAGCTGGACAACCTGGTAAAGACCCTGCAACCCCGCCCTGGCTAGGCTCTCCCTACCTTCTGATGCCCTCCAGATGCCCTAGAAGCGACCCTTTCATTCATGCATTCAACAAAGAAATTTGCATGCCCCCTGTGGGCAGGCACTAGGTGTACCCTTCCAGCATCTGAGAACCTTAAACCAAGAGTTGCATGCAAAGGTGTTGCTGCCAAAGCTCTCCCCTCCTCTGCCGCTGCAACACTAGTAGCATCACCTACAACCCCCTTGCAGTGCAGACGGGAGGAAAGGAGGGTCATGGCGCCCAGAATGTCTGGTGTAGCTGTTCCAAGAGCTAGAGCCCTGGCACGCTGGTAAATCTGTCTTGGGCTGCCCAGAGAGGAGCTGATGGCCATGTGCTACAGTGTGGAGGGTGGGGATGACAGGCACCGTCAAGCAGATCGGTGATAGGAAGACCGGAAACAGAGTCACACTGAGAAGATCAGCAGATGTCCTGCCCATTTAGGGGGACGCAGTAGATCAGGCTCCCAAACCTAGCTTGTCATCCACATCATCACTACAGCTTTGAAAAGCACACGGGCCTGGGGCCACCACCTGGAAACCGTGATTCAGTGAGTTTGGTGGGACCTGTGAAGGTACATTTTTAAAGGTTTCCCAGACAGCTGCAATCTTCAATAAGGCTTGGTAACCACTAGATTAGATGATGCCTGAAATTCTCATCTAGCCCTGGGAATCCTGTAGAGAAAGAGAGCTGTAGAGAGGGTGCTCTGTTTGTTCATCATGACAGCTGTCATCCTGGGATTATTAACCACAATTCTTGATTTTTCTGTGGGTGGATTACCCAGATGATGCACGGTGAATTTGGAAACTCTGAGAAACTCTTTCTTCCACAAATTGATTGATTATAGCACTGACCTCTTGCAATCAGTGTTTAGTTAGTACCTACTCCCAAAAGGGAAACAGAATTAGAAAAGCAAATGTGACTCCAAAAAGGAAGGAAGAAAAACACACATACACAGTGCACCAGCAGAACAGATTTAAATGACTTGGGTATTATCCTGTGTTGTGAATTATCCACCCCACTGCTTCTCTCAAGAGTTGATTATGCTACTTTATGGAGGCCAGAAGAGCTACCAGGAGAGCCCCCCAGCCTGGCCTGGAAATTTGTGAAGTATTATGATGCGTTTAGAGGACAGAGGATAAGCACCTGACCGGGGTCGGGAGCGTTAGTGCAGATTTCTGGGAGCCGCAAATCCACCTCGGCTTGTGCCTGGCCCTCCCTCTCCCCTGGCTGGGATTGAGCAGACATCCTTCCTGGGAGCCCAGACCACTGTCTCTCAGGTCCCCTAGGACAGCTGTCCCCGTGCAGGTTCTCCAGTTGGTCCAGCAGTAAGTGCAGGCTGGCCTGGCCCTGCCCTGCTGTTCGGTTGCTCAGAATCTCAGAACCGCAATTGTGAGTCAGGTCTTTAGAAGCTACACCCGCAGCAGCCATGGAACCAGGAAGTGAGGCAGCCGTTTCTGCAGGAGCTGGAATGGGCACTCCTCTCCCTTGACCCCAAAAGAAACTGAGGCCTAAATTGGTAGGAAATACCCCAAGTAGGCTGAGTAATATGAAAGAATTTACACCTTCAGAGGTAGGAGTCCTGGGGAAACAAACCTCACAGACCTTGCCCACTACCACCTGCCAGGTGAGCTATAGAAGACCCCCCGAGGACAGCCTCTTATTCTAGCCCAGCCTGGAAAATACCAAAAAGTGTGGCCGCCTCCCTGTTCTCCCCTGGCCCACACTACCTGGGTCTCTCAGAGTTCTGTTCACTCAAAGATTCAGATTTCTTCATTAATCCAACAAAACTTGGTTAGTGTCTGCTACGTGCCACGCCTGACCTAGGCACGTGGATGTTGTAGGAGCTGCCCCAATGGCCCCAGACCCCCGGTGCTGCCTGGGCCTCTATCTCAGGGGACTGGGCTGGGAGTGGTCCACTGGTGGAGCAGGCCTTGGACAGCCCACCTCCTCATGTGGACCTGATTTACCCAGAGTTAGCTGCAGTCAATGACTGATGGATGGGTCGATTATTTAAATGGAGACCACTGAAGGAGCCAAGGACCTCAGCCCAGCTACACAGCTCACCCTCTGGGTGACTTTGATGACAACTCCTTTGAAGCTCAGTTTCCTCGTCTATAGAGCCAATACGCCTGTCTCCTGTGACAGTCATAAAATATTCACGAGATGGCTTGTGGAACTAAATGCATGGCACCCAGAAGGTTGAGGTCAAATGCAGTATCGCTAAAGCCAGGCATTCCAGCCACCTCACCTCACCTCCAGGCCGTCAGAGAGACTGTGTGGCCTGAAGCCTGAAACTTTACCGGGAGCGAGGGGAGGGTGTCAGGCAGCGCCCTTTGCCACCCCACTTGTAGTCCTGTGTCGGGAGGGGAGAGATGAAGCGGCCGATCACAGGAGCCATCATTAGAACAAGAATCATGCAGCCAGCACAGCCGAGATGCACATAATTAGAAATTAGAAAAAGGTCAGATCACGTCATTATCAGCTCAATCAGCTGCCGAGTGCCACAGCCAGTTAATTTGGCATCTGTGTTTTTTACAACCCCACACACGTAGCCCAACGGACTGTAACTCTTTATCCGGACAGATATACTGCGCAGCGGAGCAGGGACATAAAATGAGACCCCAAGCAAATGAGCTGAGATAATTGAGAGATTTATTTTTTAGATATATGTGTGTCAGGGCGGCTTTCCTTTGCCCTTGAATGTTGACTTTCACAGATGGGATTGTCAGGAGGACACTAGGATCCCCCGAACTCTGTCCCGCGCTGGGCACTCGGGTCCTGCCTCCTCCCCAGCTCCCCCAGGCCCACCACGGGCACGCGGGTCCTCCCCCTCCAGCTGGTCCCCTCCTCTCGTCCACGCAAATCTCTGTGTCTACCTGCCCCGCTCCACGGTCTCTCAGACGAGTTCCCATGGGCACTGTTTGCTAAGCTCTGCCAGAGATGCTCAGAGACCAGAGAAGTGCCCAGAGTATAGGTTTCCGAGGGAACCTCCCTTCCCGGTTAGCCAGCTGCCCGAAAAGAAACTTAGAATCCCAAAACGCTGGTGGGGAAACCACAAGCGTGGAAAGCAGCACGCCCATTTTATAGATGGGGACACTGGAGTCTGGAGAAGGGCAGTGACTTGTCAGCATCCAGGTCTGCTGGCTCCTTGCACGCCATCACCTACCTCTCTGCTTCCCGGGGGGTAACAGAGGCCTCATTTATACAGGGTACCACCAGCATCTCTCCCCTGGTACCCACGCTCTCTGAGCCTCTCCACCTCCCCATTTCAGTGCCATGCGGGTGGCTTTCCACCCCCGTGGTGGCTAAGCTGGTATGCTCCCCCGGGGATACCCTCACTCCAATTCCCATACCCACCCAGCGTTCACCAGGCCTCTGGCACCTGGCCCTCGGATCCCCTGCTTGGGCCCAGCAGCCTCCGACTGGCAGTTGGCCCAGTCTGTAAAATTCGCAAGTTCCCCAAACCCCTTTGAAAGGTAAAAGCTTTTTGTTTTATGAAATCTGATTTATGGGCCCCCAGTGCAGGGCCGAGGTTTTATATATTATGCAGGATTTCAAACCGAAGCTCTAAAACGTACGGTTTCAGTTTCATGCATGGAATCTTTTTATGTGTAACTTTTTTAACACTTACGGGGCACGTTTTAATGAGACCCTGGTGTGGCTTAAGGGACAGATTATAGCTGCCTGACCGCAAAACCAGCTCCAAAATGGGGGCCCCTGGGCCCACTCTGAAGAGGCAGAGCCAGAGGCCAGAGGCTGTGAATAAGGAGGCCAGGCAGAGCCCTGGGCCCACCGAGACCGCGGGCGGCCCCCTTCAGAGAGCCATTCCCTTCGGCCTCCCGCCCACACTCTCTTCGCCTTGACGGGAGCAGAAAAATCCCACAAGACACCAGAACAGGGAAAGGAAATAATAATCAAAGCCAGTAACAATTAACATTTATAGTGCACTTACTGGGCGCCAGGTGCGTTCTGAACACTTCACCTGTATTATCTTATTCTCTTCTCAGACCCACAAGGCACAGATTATTATTATCCCCGTTTTAAGATGAGGAGATTGAGACACGAGGTGAGATCACCAGCTCAAGACCACACAGCACATACGTGGGTCAAATACAGGCGTGGAGCCCGGCCCACGCTCAGCAGTGACGCAGCCCTAGAGCCAGTCTTTTCTTAGTGCTTCCTCTGCACTTGTCTTTAGTTCTTTTCTGGCCAGATCTCGTTTTGTCCTCAGTACGACTCTGAGGGGGTTGCTGTCGCTATCCTACTTTACAGATGAGGACGCCGAAGTGCAGAGATCACGTGAATTGTCCAGAGCGTCCCAGTAAGTGGAGGACCCCAGACCTAGCCTCCAAAACCCGCTGTTCTCTAGCACCCAGCTCTGCTATTGAATTCTCACCATAGCCCTATGAGAGGGTTATCATTATACCCATTTTACAGAAGGGGGAATCCAAGACCGAGAGCCCTATAGTCAATAAGTTACAGAGCTGGGGTTTGCGCCAGGTGGGTGTAACTCCTGAAGCCCACCTCTTTCCCCTGAACCACAATGCTTCTCCAGACTCTGGGGACGTGGGAAGGGAAGTGCCACATTGTGACTTGAAAGCATTTGACTTGTCCTGCGAGGTGGCCTCCCTAAGCAGTCTACAGGCTCTGGACTTCACCTTTTTTCCATGTCCCAGGCCTTGTTCCAGTGACCCCACATTTCCAACTGCTCAGGCCAGGTCCGGCTGGTCTGGTCTGGTCTGGAAAAATTCCTGAATAGATTTTAGCTTTGGCTGACCTAGTGACATGCAGGAAGCGTCAGAGCACTTCAAGGAATGTGTGTTTCCCAATTTCTTCATCCGTAAATGAGGGAGAACATTCCAGCTTCCCAAATTGCAGAGGAAGGAGAGGGTAAACGGAATCTGCCCTCCAGGGCAAAGCTACCTCCCTCCCTAATTGCTGCCTGGAATCTCACTGGTTACCTAATCTCTGAGCCTTGATCTCCTCATCTCTAGCAGAGTGATAACAATGCCTGTGTGTCCCCCTGTTTCTGAGACTCAAATGAGGTAATGGAGAGAGAAGCATTTTGCAAATTGTAAAGTGCTACGTAAAAAAATGTTTTGAAAGGCAAGGACATCACTATCGAATGAAGAGGCCGCAATCCTACAAGAGAGGCCACTTTTCAGAGAAGTATTTGATGGTGGGGGGGAGGGGCGCGTTGGCGTAAAGAATCCACATACAACACACAGCTCCTCTGTGCCCAGGACATATGTGCACATGATCTTACTCAGTGTTCACCACAACTCTACAGTGTAAGTATTACCTATCAGCTTACATTTATAGATGGAGCTAAATGACTTGTCCAAAACACCCGGGCAGAAAATAGTAGATTCAGGATATCATGCCGTGCGACTTCCCAGAAAATGAGAGGCCCCTGTCCTGCGGGCTTTCCTGAGATTTGTGGGGCTCGTGCGCTGTGATATGAGACTGAAATGCAAGGGTGCATCTTGTTTTGCTTTCGTGAAGCCCTCTGCTCAGAAGAAGAGGGCTGTTTTTCTTATTTTGAAAGAGAAGGGAGGGAGAGAAGCTGAAAGATGAAGCAAAACTGAGAGAAAAGGAATGAAGGGTCCACTCGTCACAGTTGATGACGCTATTAAATTAAATGGAATTGTTATTGCACTAGAAGATTTGGAATAACTTTTTACATGACACTGATCACTTAGGAAAAATAGTTTAATATGTCAGAGTTTTATTCTGATTTAGAGGCAAAAACCCAAAATTGCATAAAAATAAGATGGAGGATGATTTACTAAACATAAATATAGAAGAAAAAACTGAAGATGACTATTCTTCCACTATCTGAAAATGGAACAGCAATAGAAAAGCCAACAGGATATTAGAAATCATTAAAAGAGGTTGCAAAAGTTTATATGCATTTGGTTCCCTGTGGTTTATAAAGCACTTTCACATTATTATCTCCTTTAGCCGTTATCAGATCTTGTGAGACAGGGATGAGGAAAACTGAGGCTCAGGGAAGTCGTGGAATTAGCCCAATGTCACCCAGTTTGTAAATAGTAGGTCTGGACTCAAATCCAAGCTGTCTGATGGTAAATCCCACAGGCTTTGCGCCAGGCCAGGCAGCTGCCCCACATTAACGGCATTGCCCATTTTTTCCTCTAATACTGAACAGGTCCTACATATTCATTGCCTTGGAATACCATTATGATTTACTCTATGTTCTTAAATCTTTAAACCAAGTCTATTACCTCATAAAAAAGTAATCCTTCACCTGTACTTTATTAGACCAAAATGCAGGTCCACTTTTGGCCACCGTGCACCAAATCTATTTAAACACATTGCATGCGTATTTCATTTGAGCAAAGCTATTTTGGGTAGGTTTTACTTTTAATTTTGTTCTACTTAATTGTATTTTCCGATTCTTTTTTACCTAACGAGGATTTATTGGCTATAAATAGATAGGTGCACTTTTCTGTGTGTATGGGTGTGTATGTGTGTATTCACGCAGAGATTTTAAAATGAATAAATAAAATGTTGATTGAAAATGGAGGATAGTCCAGTAAAGGAAAGCTCAGAGAAAGAAGAAAGAAGAAATGAAAGGAAGGAAGGAAGGGAGGGAGAAAGAAGAGAGGTTTAAGGAATTAGGACTATTTTGTCTGGGGAAGACAAAGCTAACTGGGCAACTTATTTAAGTCAGAGGTCTTGTCCAGTGTTTGGCATATAATGAGACTCAATATTTGTTGAATGTATAACATTAAATTAAGGGAGCTTGTATTGATGGAAGCCCTGGATGTTCTCGGTGCCTACAGAAGGCTGAGTCAGCACTTTATATTAAAGCGCAGAGATTGCAGTAAATGTTTGGAAGAACTCAGCAGATTGAGAGAACATGGAGATGGCCGAGGTGGTAAGAGAGCCTCAGGAGAGAAGATGCAGCCATGTGTCCGGGAGGGTTTGGACCATCCGGTCACCTAGAGACTGGTCTAGATCATCTCACGTGGTCCCTTCCAGGACCATCAGAAGTCCCTGTAACGTTCAGAGAATCAGAAAACAGAAGGCACCTGACAGTCCAACCCCCTCTTCTTACGCATGGGGAAGCACGCTGAGGTACTCTGGCTCCTGCGGGCCAGGCCAGAGCAGCCGAATGCGGGAACATTGCCAGGGAGGGTTCTGGAAATCCTAAACTTGAGTATCCTGGACGCCCGTACTTCCTGTCACTAAGCCACTTTCTCCCTAAACCATGCACCCTATCAACTGCCATTTTCTCTGTGTAAATCCTGAGACCCTTAGTTGCCGGTGAAGCAACACAGGCAACGTGGCTTCACGCTCCAGCTCTGTCACTTACCGACTGTGTGACGATAAGCAAGTAAACTTCTACCTGTGGCCTTCATTGCCTTCAACTGTAAAATATGGGCAATAATGGTACCCACTTGCAGAGGTGGTTATGTGTAATAAATCAGGCATGCGATGGGTTTAACACAGTCCCTGAGACATAGTAAGAATAAGAAATGTTTGGGTATTGTTATCCATCAGTCAGTCAATGAGTATTTATTAAACACCATATATTGTCAAGTAGAAAATTTAGGCAAGAGCAAATAATTTATTCAGTGCCCGACTCCATCTTCTGGTCCAAATAATCTGGACTAAAGTCACTCTTCTCCTCTTTGCCTGGGACGGCACAGTCTCCTTTAGTCTCAGCCCCACGGAGGGGGCATCCCCTGAGGACAAGACCCTGTGACTGAGCCCTGCTTGAAAACACGCAATTGTTGGTTTCTGTCTTTGAGTGACACTTAGTCTAATTCAGTACTCAGAGCCTTTAATTAGTCAAGCACCATCCCTACCCATCAGACAATCCAAATGCCAACCTGGGGGCGCCTCGCTTGCTCTCCACTTGAAATGCAGATGAAGCTCAGAGTGGGTGTGGCCCTGGCTTCTAGCCACGCAGCACGGCACACCTGATAGGATTCTCTGGGAGCGATGCCCATCCTTGTTTTCCTGGGCATCAAAATGCCGGCCCAAAGCTAAGAGGGATGCTTATATATTGCTTATATCAACATAAATGTCTCCAAGGCGAGCCCCACTTTTTTTTTACTTTGTGTTTTGATAGAACTATAGACTCACATGCAGTTGTAAGAATTAATACAGAGAAGTCCTGATCCCCTTCTTGCATGACTGCAATACAGTTTGACAACCAGGAAATGACAATGGTATGATCCACCAACCTTATTCAGATTTCACCAGTTTTACATGCAGCCATGTGTGTGTGTGTGTGTGTGTGTGTGTGTGTGTGTGTGTGTGTGTGT
>NW_021703784.1:8154738-8171829 GCF_005190385.1 Monodon monoceros | reverse complement strand
TGTGTGTGTGTGTGTGTGTGTGTGTGTGTGTGTGTGTGTGTGTGTGTGTACTTCTGTGCCATCTTATCATATGTGTAGATTCATGGAAACACTATGGTAGTCAAGATACAGGGCAGTTCCTCCCTCTCTCCCCCACCACATCCCTTGGCAAACACCAATCTGTTCTCCGTCTCTAAAATTTAGTCATTTCAAGAATGTTATATAAAATGGCATCATACGGTATGTAACCTTCTGAGACTGGCTTTTTCTTTTCTGCTCAGCATAATTCCCTTTAAATCCATCCAAGTAGTTGAGTGTATCAGTAGTTTGTTCCTTGTCATTGCCTAGTACTACTTCGTGATGTGGGTGTACCACAGTTTCTTTATCCATTCACCTGTTGACGTGTATTTTGGTTGTTTCCAGTTTGGGGCTATTAGGATAAGGTTGTTTGGAATATTCACATACAGGTTTTGGGTGAGCAGATGTTTTTATTTTTCTGGGATAAATGCCCAAGAGTTGGAGTTGCTGAGCTGGCTGGTGTATTGTTTCATAAGAAACTGTCCTGCTGGTTTTCAGAGTGGCTGGACCATTTTTCATACCCACCAGCAACATATGAGTGGTCCCATTTCTAATTCCTTGCCAGCATCTGGTGTTACCTCTATTTTTAATGTTAACCGTTCTGATAGGTGTATAGTGATATCTCATTGTGGTTTTAATTTGCATTTCCCTGATGGCTAATGACATTGAACATCTTTTCATGTGCTTATTTGCCATGTATATATATACTCTTCAGTGAAATGTCTGATGTTGTCTTTTGCCCAAGTTCTAATTGGATTGCTTGTTATTTCACTGGCTAGTTTTGAGAGCTCTTTAGATATTCTAGACATAAGTCCTTTGTCAGATTTGTGGTTTACAGATATTTTCTCCCAGTCTGTAGTTTATCTTTTCATCTTCTTCACAGGGTCTTTTGAAGAGCATACATTTTACATTTTGATGAGGTCCAATTCATCAAGTTTTCCTTTTCTGGGTCATGTTTTTGGTGTTAAGTCTAAGACCTCTTTGCGTAGCCCTAGGTCCTGATGATTTTCTCCTGGTTGTTGTTTTTTTCTAAAAATTTTATAGTTTGTATGTCTTACATTTCAGTCTTTGATCCATTTGAGTTAATTTTTGTATAAAGCGTGAGATTTAAATCAAGGTTCACTGTTTTGCTTGTGGATATCCAATTGCTCCAACACCTTTTGTGAAAAGGAATTTGGCCATATTTATCATGAGCCAAAAGTATGTCCATAGCTTTTTTTCTGTCACTTCCGGGACCTTGTCCTAAGGAAATAATGCAGAAACACGAATAAGCTATAAGATTGGAAGATAAGTCACTGTAACATGTTTTTTAATAAAATTTAAAAATTGGAATTTACCTGAATGCCCAACCATAAGGAATTGGCTAAGTGTGGCACACACATGGAATGATATGCAGTAATTAAAATGTATTTACTCAATAACTTTCACCCATTCAACAAATATTTACTCAGTATCCACTTGTGTTAGTAACGAGGATAATGGGGTGAGCAAATTAGCCACCACCCCTCTCTTCTAGAAGCTTGCAGTCTAGAAGGGAGACTAGAGGAAACATTCCTGCCACTTAGAAAAATACATTTGGTAAACTAAAGGGAAAAACAGGAAGCAAAATTGTACATACAAGGTGATTGAAGCTGTGTTGAAATACATGCATGTGAAAAAGAACAAAGAAATCGTCATTCTTTTTAGGGTGATTAGATCAAGGGCAGTCTTTTTCATCCTCTGTTTTCCATACCTGCCATAGCACCTTCTTTTTATAATAATAACAACGATAAAGGGAAAAGCCTCGATTGAGAAATGGCTTCTTGCCTTGAAAAGGTTAGGAACGTCCACTTGAAGAGGCGGTAGACACACGTACCAAAGGGTACGCAAAAGGCCACCGCGGACAGTTGGGTGTCCCAGCACCCAGCTAAGTCATGCTGGACGATGCAGTCGGTCAACATGCATTGATGGGGTGTCTGCTGGGTGACTGGCATCACATGAGGTACTCAGAATACGTGTTTAAGAGTAGCCAGTCCCTGACCTCTTGGGGCTCTTGCAAGGAGCTCTGATCTCGGTCTTCCTCGTGCCTGTTCAAGGCCTCACACTTTGCAGCTCACGCCTTCCCTCAGGTGCTCCTCTCCACAAAACTGTAAGGTTGTCAGGGAGTGCGTAATGGTCCCCATTTGTCAGACAATGAGGCGCAGAGAGCTTAAGCACTTGGCCAAGGCCACACAGACTGTAAATGGCAGGCAGGGGGCTTGAGACCTGGCCTTCTAACCTCTAAGCACAGTGCTGTTCTCAGAATACCACACCTGCCTCAAGAACAGCTGTGATAACAGTGAACTCAAAGCAAGGAAGCCATCGGCAGCTACCCACAAGGAGAATTTAAATCCTGCGGGTGGAAAGCGTACGTCCCTAGGGCGAGCATGGGCTCCTCTCTGTCCGTGTGCTTGGGGCTTGTTTGGGGGGGGGGCGGGCAAGGCAGTGAGGGGACTGGGATCCAGACACCTGGGCTCACCTCTCCTCCCCCTCCACAGATGGTGAAGGCAATCCAGGTCCTGAGAATCCACCTGCTGGAGCTGGAGAAAGTCAATGAACTCTGCAAGGACTTTTGTAACCGTTACATCACCTGCCTCAAAACCAAGATGCACAGTGATAACCTGCTCAGGAATGACCTCGGGGGGCCCTACTCCCCCAACCAGCCCTCCATAAACCTTCACTCACAGGTAACACACAGGGCTGGGTCCTGTCTCCTAGCCAGGCTCCTAAGCGAGGTGTCAGAATGTCTGAAGGTCCCGTGGAGACCTAGGAAAATGGTTTAGACTGACTGTATCCTTTCACCTCTGATCCACTCCTCCTGCTATTTGCAGGTAGCTCAGCCCCTTTTTCACCCAGAGCTCAGCATACCAGGGTATCAGTATTCCCTAGAAGATGACCAGATCTGAGAGGGACAATGTCCAAAGGGATTCCTGGCTTCCTGGTCCAAGATATCCCAAAAAATGAGCACGAGAGTTAAGGAGATGGAGAGCTTTGCAGGAGGATGAGGCGGGGACGGAGCTGGGAGTGGACCCAGACATCCCAGCCTCGCAGGCTTCTCAAGGGGGCTGGAGCTCGATGAGCTCTCTGTGTTTTGGGAAGGAGAGTGTGGGGAAAGTGGGCCTTCCCTGAATCCTGCCCACCTAATAGGAGACAACAGCTTTTCCCCGATCATTCTCTAGTTGCTCACCCTGCCCTGGCACATCTGTCTCCCTGTGGTCCAGGGCCACTGTGTAAGTCACCTAAAGTCACCCCTCACAAGATTCACCAGCCACCTTCATCCTGGGAACTGGGAACTGTGGAAATGGCAGAGAACGGGCTCTCTCTCCAGGACAGAATATTTTCCCCAAACCTATGAACTAAGAAAACTTCCTGGTGATACCTTCCCAACTCACTGGTGTCTATGTTAAGCCCTAGACTCACCACTTTCTTCTTCTCCCACTGAGCTCTTGAGTCCAGGACAGACACATGGAGGGTCCCCCAGGAGGTTTGAACTAGCCTCTGCCCACGAGACAGTCAGGCTTGGGGATACCAGTAAACCTTCTAAGAATGCTTGGTGAGAGGTGCTGGAAAGAATGCCAAAGAAATGTGGTGCCATTTTTATCCTTAAGTTTTAAGGATCGAGACGTATAATCTATCTCTCTAGGTTGGTGGAGGCAGGGGAAAGGACATGGTGACCCCTAGAAGGCCAGCCATGCCTTGTACATTTTGATAGCAGGAATCACATCGAACCCACCCCAGTGGGGTCTCTGTGGGACTCGATAGTGAGTACTGTATGGGACACGAGGCCGGAAGTTTATTTCCTCTTCCCATTGCTTGAAATCACCAAATCACTTTATTACAGATCTAAACTCAGCCGCCCAGGCTTCTGCTTGCTAATATTCTCTTGAAATAGACTCATTCCTTCAGAGTCTTATTGTACTTTCCCTTATGATCAAAATTAGCAAGAAACTTGCATAAAAGAGGACAATAATTGCTCAACGAGCATCTCGTTTGTAATTTATTAGTTTCTATTATTGTGGGTTACCATGGCGATGCTGCGCAGCCCCGGTGATGGGAGAGATGCAAGATAGGAGCCAAGGAGGCTGTGAGGCCTCACCAAATGGAGATGCACATTTTTATCAGTAATTTTCATGAAAATAATAAGTGAGGAGTTAATGAGATGGAAAGCCATCCTGTGGCTATTGTGAATTTGTTTTAAGTGTTGATCTAATTAGAATGCATCGGTCAGGAAAAGTAATGAGGATTTAGTGCCTCACAGAGATGTAAGGATCATATCAGAAAATTAGCACAAGTCTTTGGAAATAATCAGGTCCTTGGAGAGGCACTGGGTTTCCCCTCCTGGGCCCTCCAACCCCAGCTCGAGCTCTGGCATCGGGGGTGTAACCAGGGCAGTGGGAGAAGAAGGGAGGGCCAGAGGGCTTTGCAGCCACAGTGGCCCCCTCAGGCTTGGGGTCCCCGGGCCGACAACTTTGTGTGCAGAAAGCAGGGTCACTGGAGACGTGGGTTAGCAGAGAAGGATAACGTGGGCTCTGGGTGAGCCAGGCCTGGGAGATGCTATCTGCAAAAATCAGTCCTCCTGGGGAATCCCTGCATTCAGTGCCTCTGAGCTTAGAGGAAAGAGGAAGGAACTTTGATCCCTGTCACTGTAAGCCTCACATCTGTGCCTGACAGTGAAGCTGGCCCTGGGCTGACCACTGCAGAGAGACGTCTGATCCGCTTAGAAAGAGGAGCTCAGACAATCAGACAAAAACAAAGACACCAAGAAAGAGAGGAGAAGACACTTAGCGAGGTGGTCCCATTTGCTGCTTCTCAGATTTGTCCCTTCATTTCCTCTCACTGGCCCCACCTACTTGTTCAGGCTTCACTGGGTAAATAAGGTAATTACACACGAGCTGCTGTCATAGCTTCCTAACCTGCTCTTCTGTCTTCTCTGGCTACCTCGAAGCCCTCCCCCCGCCCCCCCCACACGCATACACACACATACACACACATACACACACACACACACATACATACACACACACACACACACACGCACATTCACATATGCACACCTCAGCCTTCTGCTGCTACTTTATCTTCTGAAGCTCTATTCAAGCCATTCTCCTGCTTGAAAACCCCAATTGCCCCCCAGAGTTTTCACATCCTTTCACTTGACATTTGATGCCCTCGTAGGTCACTATTTTTCCACGCCTGTATGTTTGGGTGATGACGGCACATCTCTGCAGGACCAAACCCAGCCTCTTCCCCAACGGCAATAATAAGGCTGCTCTCTCCATGGAGGCCTCCCTGACACCCCACCCCAAAGCATGGGCTTTTCTTCCTCTCAACTAACTCCTGGGCACAGTGGGCCATTTATATGGTAAATATCCCATGTGACTTCACGTTTTCCTCTCCTGGTGAATGATAGGCAGCCAGTAAATATCTGTTGAAAGAAGTAATATGATGAGAAATATAGAGAGAAATCAAGGGAGGCAACAGGAAGGCAAAGGAGGAAAGGAGAAGTAGGGAGAAAGACAAAGGGAAAGAAAGACAAATATCAATGGTCACGTTTGCGAGGGAGGTACGGAGAGGCTGAAGAACTAGAGGAAAAGAACAACAAAGACAAAGAGACACAGACCAAGGAAGAGGAGAGTGAGGCTGAAGACAGGCAGAGGCAGAAAGGAGTTGGAAAGAGAGATGGCGGCAGTCGTGGGGGGAGGGGGAGGGGGTGGGGGGTCAGTGCAGCGTCCCAGGTGTGTGTCCGGGAGGTGAGCAGGATGTGCCCCACGCTGCCCCGTCCACATCCCCAGGTCAGGCTCCCATCTCTGCCTCGCCAAGGTGGGCACGGGCTGGCCTGGGCCTTCCCAGGAAGGAGAGACCCTCGGGGCCAAGAGACTCAGTGCAGGAGGCAGGCCTGACTGGGGCCCGGCCGTGGGAGCCAGCTCGGCAGAGGAGAGAGGAGGAGCGTGTGTGTGTGCGTGTGCGTGTGTGTGTGTGTCTGTGCACACATTCGTCATGGTGCGACCTTAATCCCCCCAGCCTGAAATAGCCGCGCCGAGCGCCAGCCTGGCCTGGGGAGGGGTGTCTCCCCTCTGGAACACGATCCTCAGGATCAACATTCCAGCCGCCTGCCAGCTTTGTTGCAAACTGCTGGCTCATGGTTTTGCCTGTGTGCTGATCACTCAGCCTTGTGTTGCAGAGTGGGAGATGTTTTTTTATTCAAATTGGTCCCCCTCTCTCAGATGCCATACTGTGTCCCCATCCAGCTCTGTGAGGTCGGGGCATACTCTCGGCTTGGCCTTCCGTTTCTATGTGTGAGCTTTCTCCTAGGGGATGGAAGGGGGTTTGGAGCGGGGGAGACTGCTTTCAGCAAGCAGGAAAGCTAAACCGGGGTTTCCAAGGACTTGGGCCACAGCCTGTCCTTTCCCCTCTGGAGGAGGCCACCCTGCCCTGCCTGCACCTAATGACACCCAGGATTCTTACTCGGCAGAACCCAGGCTTCCTGTGGGGGCAGATCCTCAGTGAAGAAGCCCTTCCTTGATGGCACCAAATAAACCATTCCATTGGAGAGACCCTCATGCCTGCCCCCCTCAAGCATTAGTTTGACCTGAAATCCATCCCTCTTTCCCCGTGGAGATTAAACCTCAGCTCTGTTCCAGTGCAAATCAGGCGGAGCCACAGTTCTCATTCATTTGCCGAGCATTTAGGGGAAGCTTACTGTATGCACCCTGGGAGAACACAGGGAATTGTCCATGATGAGTACCCAATCTCAGTGGGAGGGAGCTTGAGTCACACCCAAGGATCTAGATAAATTATGTGAGCACAGAGTGCTCAGGGGCAAGGGGACCCTGAGGAAGGGCAGGAAGGCAGCTGCCGGAAGGGGTCTGGATTGAGCAAAGCATGTGTATGGCCTGAGGTTGCCCAGTCACCACTCAGCATCCTTCTTCCTCCCCGGGGAAAGCCCAGTCCCCAGCCTACATGCCCTCATGGCCAGGGTCTGTTCCTGCCCAGAGACAGGATGAGCAAACCTCTGTAAGGATCAGATAGGCCAGCAGGAGGACTTTCAAATCCTATTGTGACTGGAGAAGCTGTAGATTCACTGGCCTTGGGCGGACTTCCTAGAGGAGGGGGCATTTCAGGCAAGCTTGAGGGAGTGGAGGGCGGTTAGCAGACTACCTGGGAGCTCTCAGTGTGAATGTTCCCAGGATAGAGAGAAGTCTGGAGACGGTAAGGAACAGAGAGAGCCTTTCACAGTCCCTGCAGAGAAGGGGCCGGGGTATGGGGGAAACATCACTCACTCACGCCACATGCATCTGTTCAAGCACCTACTGAGCTTGCTGGGTTCCAAGGGCATGAAAACCACTGTGACACAATCTCTAACTGCGAATGTAATGATGGAGTATCTTGCAGCCAAATTTGTGGGATGTTATGCTTTGAGTCTGATCACCACAGCCAATTGCCAAAGACTTTAAAGGCAGTGGAGAATGTAGGCAATGGGGTAAGGATTAGAGACGCGTTGGAGACAAATGAGCCGACTGGCCACCTTTTGAGCTGCTCAGGGAAGAACTGGCAGAGAAAGGGGAGAACGTCCACGTTTATTAAGCTCCCTGGTCCCAAGCACTCTGTGTACCAGGTGCTTGACATAGATTATCTTGCTTATGCCTCACAGCCAGCCTGCAAGGTGCACATTATTTTCTCCATTTTACACCCAAGGAAAGGGAAACTCAGAGCAGTTAAGCCGCTGGTTCAAGGTCACACACCTACTAAGCCGCAGAGTCAGGGATGAGTCTATTTTCATTTACTAGATCCTTTGACTTCTTCTGTGACACGTAGGAAGGAGAACCAAGCGTCCTGGGCCCTGGGTGGGGAGGCATGACCCTATCTAGCTGTAGATCAGGGATTCAGAGACCAGCGAGTAAGAAACCAATGGCTGGGAAGCAAGAGTTTGGATTTGCTAATAGATTGAAAGTAGGGAAGGGAGAGGCCACAGAGTAAGCATGGTTCTGAGATTCTGGGCTCAGCCAACCAGATGTAACTCTGCAGCTGTGCTACTCTCCAGAAAAATAGGAAGGGAACTAATCAGTACATCCTCACCTGGGGAAGGGGAAACTTACCTGTTGACCCACAGAGTTTGCATTTTCAACATTAGCTGGAGGCCAAGGGGGTGGGAAGCCAGCACCTCAGCCCAGCCCCTGGAAGTTCTGCCCCGTGGCCGAGCTGGGGGTGGTGACCCACCCTGCAAGGTCACTGCTGAGATGAAAAGGGGACACCCCCAGACCCAAGTGACAGGAAGCTGGGTTCCGGGAGTTCCACTGCCTTTCTCCTCTATGGGCGTTAAGGCTGTCCCTTCTGGGTTCCTAGCCCCCCGGCCTCCGCTCAGGGGCCAGGACCCCAAGGGGGCGGCCCTGCCAGGCTCAGAAGCCTGAGCGGCTCCCTCTTTCTGAGGGAATGTTCCTTAAGAGCAGAAGCAGCTACTGTTCCCTTGAGACGAAAGCTCCCGACTGGAGTGGAACAGGAATGGGATTGGGTGGCTTGTTTACATGCGATTGGCTTCCCCGGGTTTGGGAACCCAGCTTTTCCCAGCCTGAGACAGCACGCTGGCTCTGCCAGAACTAGAGGGATGCGGCCAAGAACACGGTGTCTGGGGACAGTGGCAATGTCCCTGCCCCCCAAAGGCACACGCTCACCCCGTTCCAGGCTGAAGCCCATTCAGGCCACCCATCTACTGAGCATCTATCCTGCACCCAGCGCTGTGCTAGGCAGTTTGGGGGAATTCAAAGAAAGACCCCTCTTTCCCTGAAAAACCCTGCAACCAAGCAGGGGGAGGTGACACGCGCATGAGAGAGAACCCTTGTGCTGCCTGCCCAGCATATCAGGCTGACAGGGAGCCTTAAAGGGAGTCAAGAGGATGGGCCGAGGGCTTGCCCGGGTGGGTCAAGACAAGCTCTCCAGCAGACCAGCTCCCCACCCCCAGTCTAGGCAAGCTAGCAACAAACCCGTCCTCCTGGGAGGCTTGGGAGGCTTTAGGGAGGATGGTCTGGGCTGGTGGATCAGCAGAGACCCCTAGTGGCCTGGGGGGGGATGGCAGACAGCCGGGGCGCCCACTCCCGCTGCCCCCCACTCCCTCCACCCACTCACAATACATCCCAGGGAATGGCGTTGGTTTTTCTAAAATCCCCAACCGGAAGGGCCTTCGCAAGGTCATCCAGTTCACTCCCCTGTTTCACAGGCATCCTAGTACAATAAAAATTACAGCTATTTCAAAATAACTTAAAGGAAAACTTTTCTAATCAGTCCTTTCCTTCACTCCTTCATTTCTTCTTACCATCGTGGTTTCTTCCAGGAGTTTCTTCCTTGAGTGGAAATTAAGTCTTCCCACGCAGCATAAGCCCTTTCGCTATTAACAGTGAAGAAAGATGGCTCGAGGGGCTGACACAGCTCCTCCTGGGCTGACATCAGACCATCGTGTCAGAGTTCACAGTCAATGCCAGTTCATTTGTTCCCGGCCGTCTCCACCCTCCGCTTCCAAAAGTAATTGCAGAGCCTTTCACTTTTTCTTAGTAAGGGCTTCCTTTTGAACAAGTCATCTTTTTTTGTTCCAAAAATGAAATGTGGAGTAAAGCTCACCCAGTGACCACTGTGGTTCAAAAAGAATGACTGATGGCCCCAGGACGCGAGGGCCTGGAAGCTGGCTCACGGGTGGCGTCCAGGAGTGCAAGCTCTCAGCCATCCTAAAGCTGCTCCCCTACCTCGCTGTGCCCCTCCCGAGAGGCTCTTGGCCTCTCTGTGTCTCTGGGAAACAGCACACAAGGAGCAACAGTGGGATGAGGTCTGTGGAGGCCAGCTCGTTGACTTCCATCTGACTTCTTGGTCACCTGGTCCATGCCCTAAAAGACGTCACTGCTGGGGAACTCTAAGTTTTCAGCCTTTTGGCCCATTTCCTACTAGAAAGTAAGAGACTGATGCTCCCCAGCCCGATGGAACGGCTCCACCAGAAGAGCCAGGAAAGTGCCCATGATTCCCAGCCTTCCGGCAGTTTCCAGAGGCTTGCGGACACCACTCTCATGCTCCTGATCACGGCAAAGAATTCCTGGCCTGGATAACCAGCTTTCAGCCCCCGGTTCCTGGACAACTCAAGCAGGGATGTGAGTCTCCGGATGTTGAAATGTCACTGAAACTACCAAATGTGCTTCTAGCCTCTTCATGAGGCCAAGGAGCCTGGCAGGAAACAGCTCTGTGTGGGTCTAGGCAGAGCACCATCTACCCGGTTTGGAGTCTGTTGAGACCCAGGAGGAAGCTGTCGAGAAGATAATAACACTGTGTGCTTAGCCAACATCTTCTCCCCAGGGGGCTCCCACTGCCGCTGTAGTAGATCCTTCTTCAGAAAAGACCGGTACACAGTCTCCAGAGACGCAGCCCCATTGTCTCCGTAGAGGCAAGGTTCTAGCGGGCTGGAAACTAAGGCGTGACCAGAGATAGTTGCAAAGTCAAGTCTCGGAGCTTGTCTGGGACAGAGACCGCAGCTTCGACTTCTGGGGCTTGGCCTTGGCCCAGGAACACCAAAGGCAGGGAGGCAGGAACGAAGGGGCATGTGTCAAGGTGTGACCACCACTGCTAGGCGTGCAGCCCCGGATGAACCTCTGCTGTTGCTAAGTAAGGAACCCACGAGGCCCTACGTGTCTAGGACAGGTTTTAAACCCTGGTTGTGCCATTCCCTAGTGGCGCGACTTTAGCCAAGGGAAGTGGGAAATGATTTATTGGGTGCCTAAATGTGCCGGACACTGTGCTTACCGTGGAGCCTGGCTGTCTCACTCCAAAGCTCATCTCTCCATGGGAGCATCGGTGCTACACTTGCAGCCAGAAGACCTGGGTTCGAGGCAGAGCCATGTGACTCAAGAAGGTCACTTCCATTCTCTGGACCTCAATTCCCCTTCAGGCAAATAGAAGAATCTCTCCTCTGCTGACCCCATAGGTGGTGGTGAGATTAAAATGAAATAGCACAGTGAAAGAATGCTCTCTGATATTCAGTGTGTATGATAAATAGGTAGTTTTCAGACCCATCTGATCTTTGGGACCATGTGAGGGAGGTTTTTAAAAAACACAGATTGCTGATGGTCTAATTCAATGGTCCTAAGAATCTGTGTCTTAAAAAACACCCCAGTGGGGACTTCCCTGGTGGTCCAGTGGTAAAGAATCCGCTTTACAATGCAGGGGACACGGGTTCAATCCCTGGGCAGGGAACTAAGATCCCACGTGCCTCGGGGCAACTAAGCCCGTACGCCATAAGTATTGAGCTCACGCGCCTCAACTAGAGAGCCCACGTGCCACAAACTACAGAGCCCACACGCCCTGGAGCCCGCACTCCACAACTAGAGAGAAGCCACCACAGCGAAGAGCTCGCGCGCTGCAACGAAAGATCCCGCATGCATCAACTAAGACCCGATGTAGCCAATAATAAATAAAAACAAAACAAAAAAACACCCCAGTTCTCAGGCAGGTTTGTGAAACAGCTCATATTTACAAATGTAAGAGATGAATATCATTTCCCCAGACCTCAGGGATGCCAAGTTTTCATTTCCTCTCTTTGTCCCAGCTAAGATGGGGCCAGCCCAGGCCCTGCCCACGGTCTCTACCCATGAAGTTCTCCGTCCCATTCCTTTACTAATGTAACCTGGCCTCTTAGCACCTCCCAGCAAAGACCCAGAGTAGGAGGAGAGGGTAGGAAAGAGAAGGGTCTGAGCCAACGTGTAAATTGCCTTTAGTTACCTAAACTGGGGAAGCTGGCATGGAGGCTAGCCAAGCCACAAGTCTGAGAGCCAGCCAGAGTTTGAATAAGCCGGTGATAGCTCACCCTTTTGCCTCTGCTAGTAAAAATGTGTTGGTTGAAACCCAAGGCATACATCTTATATTTATTTTACTGGCTTTGCCTGTGTTTTTCTAACCTTGCTGGATATTTTTTCCGAGGGGCAGGGGGTGGGGTTGGAGGAGAAAGTCTGGGACAACTTTTTACGTTTGAAATTCCCAAATATCCTTATTCAATGACGAGCACTGTGGCATGGGTGATTGCGAACCAGAGGTTGTTGAAAAGTCACTGCCATTAGTTTTAGGGTGAGTGGCATGGAGTGGATACCCCACCCCCCATTAAATTTACCTTCCACGTTTGCCTCAGCCTCACGTCATCTCAGTATTGCTTTACACCCTGGGAGAATGGTTGGCTGGGAGTTTGGGATGAGGGGAGCTCAAGCTTGGAGCAGACTCACAGCTGAAGAGTCAGGCTTTGAGGATTCCTGGGTGTTAGCACCGAGCCAGACACATCTTATAAGTGAGGAGACTGAGGCATGAGGTGCTCATTCCCAATCCACCTTCATTCCTTGGGTGCCCACGCTGTCTCCGTACTTCCAGGTTTGGGCTGTTTTTAATCTGCTCACTTGCCTTCAACAGCTATTGAACCGCTGTGATTCCAGGAGCACCTTGCAGCCCAGTTCTTGGCACAGGGTGTGGGTCCAGTGTTTGTGGAGGACAGAGGACTGTGTTCTAGCCCTGTTGCTGCTACCCAGCTGGGGGACCGTGGGCAAGTCGCTTGGATGTCTAAGCCTCCGTTCCTTATTTGTACCTCAGGGAGCTGAAATACTCAGATTGTAAGGGCCCTTCCAGTCTCTAGGCTTCTGCAGGTCAGACTCAGCGTCACCCCGGAGCTGTACAAATGAGAAGGCCAAGAATTCTGCTCAAAGAATAAACCTTGCTGGTGGGGTGGCCCTCACAGATCCCAGAAAGGAAAAGTTGAGGCAGGAGCCGCTCCCTCCGTTCCCCAAGGTCACAGCCGCAGAGGTGAGCCGAGTATGGGAGCGAGGCCTCCTCCCAGGAGCCAGATGGGAGCCCCCCCCCACCCCACCCCGGCATGGAGGAGGGGAAGCCAGGCTCCCGCCCCGCTGTTGTGTATTTATAGCCCTGGGCCGGACAGTACAGGAGGGTAGAAAAGGCAGCTCGGAGGAGATGCCAAGGGGGGTTAAGCAGCTGAATCGAATGAGACGTGTAAGTCAGTACCGACTGCCTCTTTCTGTGAGAGGCTTGGCCAGCTTCCCGGGTGCCAGGGTCTGGGAGGTGATGCGCCCTAGCTGTCCCCTGGCCTTTGATGCTTCTCCTTTGTCTGTCGCTCCCTGTGTGCCGTCACTGGCTCCAGGTTTCCTCCAAGCACACGTTTCTCCTCACTCCACACTCTAGACCTTCCTGCAGCCGAAGGCCCAAGCTCCTCTGGTCCTAAAACCAAAGCTAGGAAGCCAGGGGCCTCCTTTTCCCCCTATTTCCTTGGCCGTTTTCCTGCCTAATTCCTTCCAGCTGGCCTTTTGGGCAGGTTACCCGGTTCAAGCCCTGTTTTTACACGTGGGCCCGTGGTCGGGGGCACCAGAGGCTGGGCGCTAAGCGACCCTGGTGGGTCTTCTCGGGCTCTGGGCACTACACCTCATTTGTGCCTGCCTTGCTTTCTCCAGATGAAGCCTGGAGACCCCGACCTCTCACACCCAATTCCTTCCTCACAAACCCTCCCGAGCAGAGCAGAGCGCCCGGCCGCCAAGCAGGGAGGCCTTGCTGCCCTTCTTGGAGACCCACGCCGAGCCTCCCTGCTGTCCCTCTGCATCAAGTCTAAGCGATCCTAGCCCAGCTCTTACGTGGCAATGATGAGGGTACCGGGGGGGGGGGGGGGGGGGGGGGTGGGGGAATGGTTTTCTTAGCTGCTTTGCATTGTCTGGGGGAAACGGGCAGGCAGTGACAGTGTGGGGCGGAGGGGACCTTCGTGGTGGGCTCTGTGTTGGGGGCCTGAGGGAGAGGAAGCAGCCGATGGAATGTGCCCGAGGCTGGCTGAGGGGAGGCTCACGTGAGATTCCTGGAAGACAGGTTATGAAGGGGCCAGGCGGCTATTTTTTTATTATTTAGCAAATATTTTAGTAGCCGTGATGTGTCAGGCCCTAAACTACGTGCTAAGGATACAAAGAGAATATGTCGGAGGCCACTTTGTGTTGATCTTGGTGTAATAAGTGCTGCGGTACAGGTACGGAGAAGCGAGGCCCTGGGGTGGGGGTGGGGCACCTGGAGACAATTGAGTGCGAAGGATGTGCAGGTGAAGCCCTGGCCTGGGGTTGGAATCACCTGGGGAGCTTTCAACACCCGCCCCTCCCCCACCCCATCCCCGCGCCGAAAGCCCTGGCCACACCCCTGACCAATTAAATTAGAATCGCCGGGGGTGGAACCTAGGTACGGATACCGGAACTTGCAAAGTGAAGCCAAGGTGCGGACCACTGGTTTCTGGGATAATTTATGTCTCAGGTTTGCAGGGGAATAGAATGGCTAAATGCATGACTATTGTTGGTTGGGTTTTTTCAGATTGAGCCTTCTTCACACTTTCTAGGGAGCCATGAGAATTGCTTTCTGGATTTGGGTCTGGGAGGAGCAGGAAAAGGGAGGAGGCAAGGCAGGAAGGGGGAGGGGAGAGGAGAAATTTGGGGCTGTGGCATCTAAGCTCTTAGTGGCATTGTCACAAACCACGCCTCCCTTACTGCCAGGACCTCCTGCAGAATTCCCCCAGTTCCATGTCCGGAGTCTCCAATAACCCCCAGGGGACTGTGGTCCCAGCCTCAGCGCTCCAGCAGGGCAACATCGCCATGACAGCTGTCAACTCACAAGTGGTGTCAGGTGTGTGCAGCGGATTGTGGGGAACACCCCTGGGAGGAGGCCGGGTGGCCCTGAGGGAATTCCAGGGTTGGGGGCAGGGCACTGAACGAAACGTCCTAGGAAATGGGAGAGGCGCCCCCTGCCGAGGGAGGGGCTTCCAGCTGCGTTTCTTGACTAAAGTGTTCTGTAAGCTTATAGATGGTTAGCAAGACCTGATGATGGTGGTTTGGAACAAATTTGGGTCAAAGTCTCATAAGCCCGTCAGAGACCCTTCCGCCAAACACACAGAGAGACTCTATTCTCTGGACCCATCCCCGTCCCACCCCTCCTCCACAGGGGCTGAATGCCTCCAGAGTAGAGGGTGTTTACACGTGAGTGCCAAGGGCATTGGGAACCCTGCTTGCCCTCACTCCTACCCACCCCTATGGCAGGGGACTCCAAAAGTGGTTGTCTCCTCAGGTGGAGCCTTATACCAGCCGGTTACCATGGTAACCTCCCAGGGTCAGGTGGTCACCCAAGCAATCCCCCAGGGAGCCATCCAGATCCAGAACACACAGGTGAGTGTGTGTGTGCAGTGTAGGTGTGTGCGTATGTGCATGGGTTTGGGGGAGGGCAACCGTAACGCTTTACTGCCTGCTAGGCACTTTATACCAGTAACTCCTTACATCCTCATTAGTCCTCTAAGGAGTATCATTACCCCCACTTGACAGAAAAGAAGGTGGGTGTTGGAAAGGTTTTATCAACTGGGATTTTGCTGCCTCTCGGGGTTACATCGAGGGATCCTGCACTTCCTATTCCTGGTCTACACTCCGAGCCACTCTGTAGCTCAGTGGGGTAGAGCGTACACAAGGGGGCCAGGGTGGGAGTGAGAAGATCTGAAGTCAGAGGCCCGAGATCTGACATTAACTCTGCCATCTCGGATGAGTCACCTAACCTCTCTGAGCCTCTGAGTTTTTATCCATAGACGAGGGATTGACACCAGCTGCACACTAGCCCCACCAGCCTACAGAGCTGATGCGAGGGCTGACCACGGTAATGGATAGGAAAGCGCTGTGCAGACTCTAATGTACCCCAGGAATGCTAATAACTATTGGATGGTTTACGGCCAATCTCTCTCTCCTGTGCCCTTTGCATGACCCCTGTTTCCTCTGTCTCCTCTCTCATCCCCTTCTCCTCCCTCTTCGCCGTCTTCCCTTCTCCCATCCTCTGAGAGGCCGGCGCTGGGGGACAGGAAAGGTAACCTCCCCCGGGCCCTCAGAATGAGTTGGGAAAGGGGATTGGCAGCAAGAGGCTGCTGTCTCTATGGCAACAGGTCCCTAGCCGCTGGCCCGCCAGGCTGCTGATGCTGATTTTTTCTCCACGTGCCCTGAAGGTTAACCTTGACCTCACCTCCCTCCTGGAAAATGAGGATAAGAAGTCCAAGAACAAACGAGGAGTCTTGCCCAAGCATGCCACCAATATAATGCGTTCTTGGCTCTTCCAGCATCTCATGGTGAGTGTGTGTGTGTGTGTTGGGGTGTGGAGTTGCAGCGTGGGGTATGAATAAGCCCTGGGGCACCAGACCATCATCCCTAGATCTGCAGAGGGCGTGGCCTCAAAGAGAGGCCCTCTGATAGGGATACCATCTTCCAGAGGCCAGGGCAGAGGGGGACTTAAATGGGACCTACACCTGGGGGTTCCAGTGCTTGCGGCTGCTGCCTCAAAAAAGTGTGACATCGATGAGGGAATGGGGACAGACACGTTCTGGAGAGAACGCAGTCCTGGGCTAGTGGACAGGGTGGTTTCAGGGACAGGGTGAGATTCCGTGGGAGCCGGGGCTGCGCTTACTGGTTCAGAACCTCCTCCCGCGGTCAGCCATGCTCACCCCTGCCCTCTCCCGTGGAAGAAAATGCTGATTCTCCATCAGGACTCTTCTGCTTCCCGAGTCCTCAGTGCGGGGGGAAGCAGAGGGTGTGCGTCCATTTCCCTCTGATCAGGACAGCCAGAGGAGGCACATACTGGGGAGCCGTGGCTGAGCTCACCCCCCGGAGGAGCCACCCAGGCAGAAATCCTGGCCTCACGTAACCAGCCGAGCTCAGAAACGCAGAGCAGTTGCGTTCATAGCCTCTTTCGTAAAATGACGACACAGCCTCAGATTTAAGTATAATGTTTCTAAAGCACCTGCCCTGTGCACCTACCATGACGGTAGTTGTGTTTGTGTGCAGTGTAAGTTCCAGCAGACAGGCCTTGACTATCAGAAGTGACTTTAACACTATTATCACTAGCAAGCTGCTAGTGTCATTCAGGGCTGGAGCAATAAAGAAAGCCAGGGACTCTGGGCTGAGTGTGTGTGTGTGTGTGTGTGTGTGTGTGTGTGTGTGTGTGTGTGTG
>NW_021703784.1:8151354-8154728 GCF_005190385.1 Monodon monoceros | reverse complement strand
TGTGTGTGTGTGTGTGTGTGTGTGTGTGTGTGTGTGTGTGTGTGTGTCTGGGGTGGGGAGGTAGATTCTTCGAGCACAGGTGGGCTCCCAGTGGACTGCAAGCTCTTGGCCTGGCATGAGTAATAGACACACAGACAGAAGACAGATACCAAGCTTGGGGCTGTAGATATATTGGTCGGAAAAGTGTGGGGAAGAATCAGGAGTTAGGGGCACTCTTTCTTCAGAGACAAGGAGAGAAAAACCAGCGGATCGTGGGAACTAATTAATCAGTCAGTCATCAGCCCTTTATTTGAAATGGAAGTGCCTCCAAGAGCCAGGGCGCCCAGGCCCAGGTGGTCCTAGGATCCGGGGATCTTAGGATCTCCTGCCCCCCAGCAGATGGCCAGAACTGCTCTGAGGTGCTGGATGTGGCCTGAGCTCTGCACCCCCCACCGGTATGTACACCCTCCCCGCCGACCCTGGGGAATGAGGACTCGGGGCCGCCCCAGCGTTTGCTGAGGAAGCACATCTTGAAGGCACCACCTTGGGAGCAAACAATAACCAAATTTGGAGAGAAAGCGCTGGAAGGCTGAGAGTTAAAGCCAGGAAAGGAGGTTGGAGAGACTCCCGGAGCCTAGTGATGAAGCCAGGTGCAGCCTCGGCCTGTTGTTCTGACTCAGTATCTGGAGCTCGTGGTGGGGATGCCCAGGTCTCCTGCCTGTTCTCTCTTCCATGTTGTTAGAGAGCCAGAGGGCTCAGATGGACTTGGTGGCCCTGAGAGCCCAGTGTCTGTGCGAAGCTCCCAGCCCCAGCGCCGGGAAGAGGGCCTCTGTAGGGGAGGTTCTGTCTCTGTGCACTGAGCTGTAACACCCAAGTTGGGGGCACCCAGGCTACCTCCCCGGCCCCAGCCATGGACCTAGAGGAGGCCACGTGTTACGTTGTGTTGCTGTGTAACTGTAGGGCTGTGGGTTTGGTGGAAAGCTCGTGGGCTTTTGAGGCAACCAAACCCAGCTTCACATCTAGGCTTTCCCTCTTCCTCTGTGATCTGGCCACACTCATCTCTTGTGGCGATCATGACGGAGCAGTGAAATGAGTGCAAAGACCCTAGCACACTGGGTCTTATTAAATGTTCGTCCCCTCGCTTCTCTTCCCTTCCTTACCCCCATCCTGTGCATGTTTGAAGACTGATGTGAACACACCTACAGCCTTACTTCTGAGGGGAGAAAAGGCAAGTATAGGAGGGAGAGGGGCCTGACGTCCAGGCCAGTGCCCCCCGCTGACTCCTGTCACTTCCGATGGCAACTCACCCCTGAGTTAAGTCTTCAGCCTGAGACGGCGGGTCACACTATCCATCCCTCCTCTGACCTTGGACTCAGTTCATGTCCTGCCTCTCGTCCTGCCCTTCGCGCCCCCCTCCTGCCGAGCCCCCTCAAAGGCTCAGGGTCTTTCCCTTCCACTCTACGGCCACCTCCAGCCGGACGTGGGAAGGCAGAGGAAGGTAGAGGCAGGGAAGAGAGGGTGTAGCAGCTGAGCACAAAGCAGAGGGGAAAGAAGGACCCAGCTTAGAGCTGCAGGAGAGACCTGGAACGATGGCGGGGACTTGCTGAACGTGTGAGTGAGGCCGTCACCCGCCCCGGGCCCTCTGCAGTGCGGAGTGCACTCAGTGTGGGTACTGTCGATAAAGCACGTGACACTGGCAAGTCCTCCCCCACTTAATGCCTTCCCCACAGAGGCCATGGAGAGAGGACAAGAGAGTGACCCGTGGGCCTTTAAAGTCAGAACTCAGAACTTCTGGAAGAGGGGGAGGAAGAAGATGGGGAGAAGTCCAGGCTCTAGGGACTCAGCATGACGCAGTTGTCCCCTGCAGGCCAAGGCTGGCTCCCCAGACACAGGTGGATACACAGTTCCCCTAAACCCCAGCTCAGGAAAAAGCCTGTGAAGGCTCTTGGTAACAGGGCGCAGTGGAAAGAAGACAGGCTTTCAAGCCAGACAGGCAGGAGTATGAATTGAGGCCCTTCCACTAGCTGGGCAATCACTTTATTTCTTTGAAAAAGGAGATAATACCCATTTTCCATGGTTGAGAAAACTAAATGAGATAACTTATGTAAAGAGCCATGCCTGATACACAATCACACTCAAGAAGTGTGAACTTTCTAGAACAGCAGACCACGAGCAAGTTTTTGAGGCCAAGGCCCAACATCTGTGAAAGTTATTTAGAGGTGGATGGCTCATCTGTTGTTCTGATCTGTAATACCTCCTGATTCTCCCATCATTTGACCCTAAGAATACATTGACTAATACTGTTACTTACCTGTTCTGTGTGTATATGTGTGTGTCGAATCTACATGTTGTATATCTCTGACTCAGCTGTAAATTGTTTAAGAATAGAGATCATACATGACACCTCTTCTCTGGGCCCCAAAGCATTGCTTCCCAAATGGGTACCTTTACAGGATGTCGTAGGTGTCGCTCCCAAGAAAGGGTATCCTGATGAAACAGATTTGGGAAAATCTGGTTATACGAAGTTTAGCTTATTTCTTTACCCTTAGTATACTAGGGGGGCATCGTGAATTTGCAAGAGGGGGCATGGCTTGAAGCTTTTCCCAAATATTTGATCACTCTGAGTCACTCTTGTTTTCATTGTTGCTCTGAGAACAAGCCTGAGACTGTAGTTCTTGGAGAACCCCACTCTGTGGCAACATTGTATTAGGCATATAGTAGCTGTTCAGTCTTAGAAAAGGTATGAAAAAGGGCAGATCTCAATATCAGTGATGTTCTCATATCCAGTGCAGGGGAGACAACTAATTTGTTGATTGTTTAATTGGAAAAGTTGATTGAAGAAAGAAACAACCATTACAAAGATACATTTTATTTTTTTAATTTATTTTATTGAAGTAGAGTTGATTTACAATGTTGGGCCAATCTCTGCTGTACAGCAAAGTGACTCAGTTATACACATATAAACATTCTTTTTTTAATATTCTTTTCCATTACGGTTTATCACAGGATATTGAATATAGTTCCCTGTGCTGTACAGTACGACCTTGTTGTTTATCCATCCTCTATATACTAGTTTGCATCTGCTAACCCCAAACTCCCACTCCTTTCCTCCCACACCCCCATCCCCCTTGGCAACCACAAGTCTGTTCTCTATGTCCGTGATTCTGTTTCTGTTTCATAGATAGGTTCATTTGCATCATATTTGAGATTCCACATACAAGTGATATCATGTGGTGTTTGTCTTTCTCTGTCTGACTTACTTCACTTAGTATGATAATCTCTAGGTCCATCCATGTTGCTGCAAATGGCATTATTTCGGCCTTTTTATGGCTGAGTAGTATTCCATTTTGTGTGTGTGTGTGTGTGTGTGTGTGTGTGTGTGTGTGTGTGTGTGT